>NC_091715.1:21603181-21906212 GCF_041296265.1 Equus caballus | reverse complement strand
TTCCTGCAGGTTGCGTCTAGCCAATGATGGCATGCAGCATGGGTACTAAAGCAGGGATATTCCTGCAAGGCACCAGGACTTCTCTAGTGAGCAACTTTGACTTAAGGACTCCCCATCAACCCTGCTGAAACTGTCTTAAAACTGCATTGCAGTCTCAGACTTTTCCTACCCAACCTTGCTTTCTTCCACCTCTCCTCCACAGGGGATCCAAACTGCACCATGGTCTAATAGCTCACCGAGCCTCCTTCAGCTCCCTCCTCCCTTTCCCTCACAGCCATTTTCCCCAATAAATCTCTGCCTTGTTTAATCCTGTCTTAGTGTCTGCTACTCCCAGGATCTGAACTAATATTGGGGGGATCATATCTAGTATGAGTTCCCGGAGTAATTTTGCTTCCCATAAACAATTGTTTTGTTTTTAACATATGGGCAATGTTACCTGGGTAAATGACCACTTCCCTTTGCAGATTGGCTGCTAGAAAGCTCAGAACAAAAGGGTGGCTCTAATTTATGAGCTCATCGTTTTTTTCTCTAGAATTTTGAGTCTGCTTTTATTCACAAGTTTTTAAATTTTTTATTTTGAATTTGATTATATAGATTTATCTAAGCTATGTAAAATAATTTCTGAAAAAAAAAACAGGGCAAAAATAATCCTAATAATGGTCAAATATTAAGGGATGGTATCAGGATTGCCATGTTCAGTCAGTCCCATAGGCTGTGTACTCCATGGCTTGAATTGGATGCTCAATGTGAACGGTGCCATCTGAAGTTGTGTTGGTTCTGTGTGGCATGTGCCCAAAGATGGAAAGAACGTGCTAATGGCAAACCCAGATAGTGACATGGGGAAGTCCAGTCAAGCAGACAATCTGACTGGATAACAATATGTAGCTGAGTAATGATAACCTTACTAGAAAATTAGAAGTAGGGCCCACTCCACAAAGTTAAACTAAAGAGCTCTTTAGATCCCTGGAATAGGGGATGCCGCAATGGAGAAAATTTAGAAGCCCTGAGTACTAAGAACTCTTTAGGGCAAAAGCAACAGATTAATTTGAAACTGGCTTAAGCTGAAAGGTTAATCTAATAAACCATGTAATCACACTGTACAGAAGAAAACAGCTTTAGGTAAGGGCATACCCATGTCTTGTCAGGGAGGAAAAACTTTTCCTCTAGAGTCTTAGGTTCTGATTCTGGGGCCCTGCAAATTAAACTAATATAAGACAGATTAACAGGAGAAAAGGAACACAATTTTTATTCATATTTTCATGCACAGGAGTTAGAGAAAAAGTGAAACTCAAAGAAGCATTTAGACTCAGGGGTTTATATACCCTTTTAACACAGGAAAGAGGGTTAGGCTTCAAGGGATGATAAATTATGGGAAAGTGACTAAAAAATATACAGAGGAAATAATGGAAGATAAAGGCTATTTTAGTAAGTTCTGTTAATGCAAACTCATCTTGATGTCAACTCCAGTCTTTGATGATAACAGATCTCCCTGGTACTGGGGTGGGGGGAGGGAGCACCTTCCTCAAAGGGAAATTTGGGCTCTGCTTTTAGGAAGATAAGGGGAGGGCAGAGAACTCTTCCTGCATTTGTTGATTCTCAATTGCCTTCAGCTCAAAATAAGACTTACCACAAAGTGACATATCTTGGGACGGCATATTCCGATTGCCTTCAGTTTCAAACAACGTGAATGGGACCTTGTAGAATGTACATTTGTCCTTTGTCTTTTTTGGCTGCTCAAAAAATGAATAGCCTTTCTAATTTGGGGGAATCCTCACTCTGTGCTTCTCAGTAGGTGATAGAGCATCTCCCAATAACAGATGCTTAGAGGTAAAATCTACTGTCTTCCCACTTCCTGATGGCCAGAGCATGGGAATCAACACTCAGATTCTCTCGTCCAGGATTCTGTATCTTGGGCTAGTAACCTGAAGAAAAAAGTTCTATCATTTGGTTGCCTCCATCTAGCTATGATGGCTGAGGATTGCGAAGGAGATGAACAATAGCATCAGATACCTTTGAAGATCAGATTTTTTTCTGCAACATTACTCGACTCTTTCGTTCCTTCTTATTCCCTCAGCGTGCTATGCCAGTTCTCCCCTTAATTACTTGAGCTATTAATATCGTTCCAATTAATTTCTCTTCTGTTTAATTTTACAGAAGTGGTTTTAGGTGCATTCAGCCCACCTGATATAGCTGGTTTCTCTGTATCTATTTCTCAGTTCTCTTCCTTAAACTTAGAACCTATATAGCTGCCAGCACTTCCTGGGGCTACATGCTTCCTGGTTCAGGTTCAGCAGGAAACGTCTGATTTTCCAAAGAGTTACATGAATAAATGAATAAACACATCGTTTTTCTATTTTTGTATCTTTGGATCAATTTGAGATAATTTAGTAATACCCAAATGTTAGTGATTAAAGTGCAACAGTATGAGGTTAATAATGAATTATTATTATAAAATCAAATCTTTAAGGGTCATAGGAATATGTTGTTTTTAAACATGGAGAATGGACCATGAACACAGATGAGGTATAAGGCCCCAGCTGTCTAAAGTAATTTGTTTCAGCATTCGGGTTTTCATGCAACACAGTTCATTAGGAAGACAAAATATTGCAAACACCCTGTGTGTCTATTGACATTAATAGAAGTTGCTTGCATACATCAAATGTTGACTATTGTCCAAAAATATTGAAATGATACTTCAAAAAGTGTCACTTTCATTATAAAAGATTGATGATTGAAACATTTTATTTTTCTTGTAAGTGTTAAACCTGGAAGTAGAACAGCCAGTTGAATGAATGTTGAATTGGCAGGAAACAAGGTGTTAGTTATATTCTTGAGTTCCTCTATGCCAATGAAAAAATTACTTGACTCTTCTGTGTCTTGGCTTCCTCCTGTCTTAACAGTATCTATTTCATAGGGTTGGCTTAGAAGCAAAAGTTATACTGAATACAGTGACTAGCACAGCTCCTGACACTGATGAAAGACGACTATCAACACAGTTCTTTAAGCATGATACTTTAAAATTATCATGAATTCCTTGGGCAGGTATTAGGAGCTAATTATTAGAGATGTTGATGTTTTCATTAGAAAAATAATTCAGTTTATTTAATCATTCAAAAAATATTTATTGTGCTCTACTGAATATTAAGCACTGTGCTAGATCCCAGCAGATGACTAAGTACTACTATCTGTCCTCAGTCAGCTCGTGGTTTGGTCAGGAGGTAAAAATAATTAAAAGTCAATATTACAAATCTAAAAACTCAGCAAAAAAACCTCGTACTCACAGATAGAACAGAGTGGTGGTTGCCTGAGGCGAAGGGTGAGGGATGAGCAAAATGGGTTAAGGGGGATAAAAGGTAAACTTCTGGTTATAAAATAAATAAGTCCTGAGGATGTAATGTACAGCATGATGACTTCAGTTAGTAATACTGTATTGTATATTTGAAAGATGCTAAGAAAATAGATCTTAAAAGGTCTGATCATATGAAAAAAATAAATTTGTAATTACGTGTGTTGATGGATGTTAGCTAGACTTATTGTGGTGATCATTTCACAATATATACAAATATTGAGTCGTTATGTTGTATACCTGAAACTAATACAATGTTATATGTCAATTATACCTCAAAAAAAAATCAATGTTAAACAGCAATAATAAAATTATGTACCGAACTCTGATTAAGGGACCAAAGTGATAACAAACTAGCAATGTCAATATATCTACTATACTATTAAAAAAAGCTAGCATTTATTTACTGCTTATTATGAGATAGGTACTGTTTTATGCTCTTTATATGTATTAACTTACTTAATCCTTACAGCAAACCTATGAAATGGATGCTATTATTTTCCTTACTTTACAGTTAAGGAAACTGAGGTACAGAGAGGTGAAATACCTTTCCTGAGTTTATTCAACTAGTAAGAGGCAAAATAAACCAACCCCAGCCATCTGATTTCAGAGTCTGAGCCCTTAACCACAAGGTTGTAGTGCCACTCTGAGGCATCAGAGGTGCCTCTGCAGAGGAGATAACATACGAATTGAATCTGGAAGGATATACAGGATTGAGCCAGGAAGACATGAGCAAAAGGCATTTCAGGGAAAGGAAGTAGCAGGTGTATTGGGAGGTAGAACAGGTTATATCCAGGCTACCTATGAGGAATTTACTATGTCTGTAGCCCAAAGTCAGTTATGAAGAGGTGGGGAGACTAGTTAGGCAGTCATAGCTCTAGTCCAGGTAAGAGATAAGGAGGAACTAGGGTATGTTGGTGCTAGCTGGAATGGAGCACCCGTTGCATGCTAAATTCTGTTGGGAGTACAAAAATGAGTGGGACATAACCTTGTTCTCAAAGGGTTTATACTCATGTGGGGCTAGAGATGGGTTATAGTAGACAGTAAATTTTGCTGGAAATACTAGCTTTGACAAAGGTTGTGAAACAGCCTCTCCAACAAGAGGGAAAATTGACCTTCACAAGTAGAAAGAGAGAAAACACTGCTAATTTTAACACTGATAAGTATAGGATAATTTTAAGGATAAAACTTGATTTCCATGACTACACAATCAGAAATAACCAGCTTGGAAGCAGTTGCCAGAAAAATATTCCCAGGCTTAGTATGGGCTCAAAGTTAAATCTGTCAGTAATATAGTTCTTTTAAGAAAGGAGGGATGAAAAAGGGATGTGTACACTGAAGAAGAAGCTCTAAAAACGGCAAGCTTTCTTCCCACAGCTGTCAGCAGTGGTCAAGTGTTATGAGAATACTATGTGTGCTTTGGGGTTTGAAATCAATATCGGCAACTTAGAGAGGGTACAGAATATGATAAAGGGTTTAGGAAATAGGCGTACTGAGCAGAGGTTAAAGGTATTCTGCCTACTTATTCTGAGCTATGTTGACTGGTGCAAGCAAGCCAAGAGCAGTCTCACGTCTAGAAAAGACACAGGCTCTTTTTAAAAAGACAGGCTTACATTTAAAAAGTTTCAACTAGTTTAACTGGAAATTGCTTTGACTGTACATACTTCTTTTATGCTCTGAAATTTCCTGGAGAATTAAATACAACATGCATTTAATGAAATGCCATAAGTTTTAAAATTAAAGATGGAAGGGCTTGGACGTCAAGAAAATTAAAATTTTCTCTGATATCATTATCTCAGCCCAATTGAACACATTTAGGATTTAATATCAGTATTAAAACACTTTGAAACAAATTAACATTTACTAAAGAAACTTTATGACATTTCATTTAGAAAATTCTGACTTGGCAATTTTCATGTGATGTTAACAATCAGATATATTTACTCACAAAAGTTTAGTTCGTTGAAATCATTCCATACATATATATGCATATATATAAATCATAGATGTATCATCTTGATTAATAAAATTTGCTAATATATTTAATAGACTTTTATAAAGTGCTTATTGTGTTAGGCACTTTTCAAGGTATTTTTTTGTTTGTTTTTTGTGAGGATGATTTGCCCTGAGCTAACATCTGTTGCCAATCTTCCTCTTTTTGCTTGAGGAAGATAGTTGCTGAGCTAACACCTGTGCAAATCTTCCTCTATTTTATGTGGGATGGCACCTCAGCATGGCTTGACAAGCAGTGCTGGGTCCGCGCCCAGGGTCTGAACCTGCGAACCCAGGGTTACCGAAGCAGACTGCGAGAACTTAACCACTATGCCACCGGGCCGGCACCACAAGGTACTTTTGATATATCAGTGAACAAAACAGGCAACATTTGCTGCCTTCCTGGAGTTGACATTCTACTGGAAGAAGGGAGACAGTGAAAAATAAACATAATAAATAAATACATGTTCTAGTATGTTAAAGCTGATGAGTACTGTAAAAAAGGGAACCCAAACAGAACAAGATTAGGGAAATCAGGAGGGCTGGAAGGTGCTGAGGACAGGGGAAAGAATTAAATAGAGTGGTCAGAGCAGCATCTTTGAGGAAGCAAGAATTGAGCAAAAACTCAAAGGAGGGCAAGAAGATACCCATGCAGAAGATAGACAATACTCTGGTGGAAGAATGTTCTAGGCAAAGGAAACAGCTAGCGCAAGACCTAAGGCAAGAGAGTGCCTCATGTTTGTGAGTAACAGCACAGAAGCCGATGTGGCTGGGGCAGAGTGAACACGGGGAGAAAAATGAAGATCAGATCAGAGAAATGGGTGATGGAGACCACGTAAGGTCTCATAGGCCATTGTAAACTTTGACTTTTACTCTGAATAAAATGGAGTCACTGCAGGGTTCTGAGCAGAGGCATGACAATCTAATTTCTGTTTTAAAATATCACACTGGCCACCATGTTGAGAAGAGACTGCAATGGGGAAAGGATAGAAGCACAACACCAGTTACGAGATAATTGCAATAATCCAGACAAGAGATGACGGTAGCAGTGGAGGCGGTAAGAAGTAGATGAACCTAATGAATGGACATGAATGGAATGAATGGAAAAAGCAAATTCCGTATTTTAGTTTTGTTCTCAGTTTTCCACTATAGATCTTAAAGGAGTTTTCTGCGCTCTTCAAAATGCTATCAGAAAATATTTATTTAGTCCCCACTTTTTATCATAGCTTCATGGTGGACACTAAAGGATATAAAGTAGGTAACAAACGCCCATCCTAGCCTTAGAAGGTCTGCACTCTAATTCTAAGTAGTTTACAATTTAGAGTGTAGATGAACATGTGGGAAATTTGTCTGCAACCTCATCTGGGATAATTTGGCTGTTCTGATTGATAAAAAGGAATCACTTTTTTACCTCAACACTCCAAAACTATCCTTCTTGAAGTTATTTCTTGTGGAAGGAAAACATCTTTCTATCAAGTTTGAACAATGACATTGGTCTGTGCTGCCCCAAAATGTAGTCACTGGTCACATGTGCTATTTAAATTTAAACGAAAATTGATTAAAATTAAACCAAAATTGAAATTTAGTTCCTCAGTCACAAGAGCGACATTTCGAGTGCTTAATAGCCACATGTGGCCAGTGGCTACTGTATTGGATAGAACAGACGTAGAACTATTCTATCATCCTATAAAATTTTATTAGATAGCACTGGCTAGGTACTTGTAAGGAAAATTATACAGTAAATGCTTGCCAGATGCTCTTAGTATACCTCTTTCCAGATTTTATTTGTTTGGATAATTACAAAAAAAGAATAGAAAAGAAAACACAAACTTTGTATCACTCATGTATTCTAATGAAATACCAGCCCCATATTTTTCTCATTTCTTTTGCATTTGTTTTTCATGGCTTTTTTCTTTTTTTGTCTTGAATTTCTTGGTGCTATCTATTTTTTCCACCACGGAGAATTAGAAATCAATTCTTTTGTTTCAAATGTGAATTTCCCCCCCCTAATTATAAGCTGCTACTTTATATAACAAAAGAATTGATTTCTGAAAGCACTGTTCAGACATTAGCAAAACCAACAATTGGAATTATCATTCAAATCAGTGTCCCTTATGAGCATTAACAGGCAATGCTAAGACATAGCCTTATTTTTAGACTCTTCTCCACATTCATCTACTTTATGCCTTTTAATCAATCCTACATGATAGCAGGCATCTTTCTTTGCTTACACTTCAGCTTGCTTTCTTATCCTTTTTGTGCACTGCTACTTATTTAGACTTCTTGCTAACTGAAACAGCAAGTGTGGATTTATTCGAGTTACGGGATGATTTATTTTCTTGGGAAACCAAGAATAAATATTACATATTAAACTAATTATTCTAAAATGAGCCTGCTTAGATACTTGAGGTAATTTCTACTCACCATCTCCTTTTGGGGCAAGGTTACTTTGAGGTAGGCTAGAAAGCTAGCTTTGTGATTTGATCATTTTCTCTTTGCTCAGATCCACCCCCTCCCCCACTTTCCTGGGCTATGCTCTGTATCACACAGCACAGAAGGATGATTTCTGCAAACTACATGTCCCAGATCCCTGCCAAATTGGTTCTTTTTGGGCTCCACCAATGGGAAGCACTGGCTGGAGACTGGAGGTGAGAAGCGAAGGTATGTCTTCCTCTCTCTTTTTGCTTCTGGAGGTATCTTTTTTTTTTTTTTTTTTAAAGATTTTATTTTTTCATTTTTCTCCCCAAAGCCCCCTGGTACATAGTTGTGTATTCTTCGTTGTGGGTTCTTCTAGTTGTGGCATGTGGGACGCTGCCTCAGCGTGGTCTGACGAGCAGTGCCATGTCCGCGCCCAGGATTCGAACTAACGAAACACTGGGCCGCCTGCAGCGGAGCGCGCAAACTTAACCACTCGGCCACGGGGCCAGCCCCTTCTGGAGGTATCTTTTTATCAGTGTCCAAAGCAACTCCGTGGTTGCAGCTCCACAAGGCAGCACTTTCCTCTGCAGTTCCAGCTGCTACCTTGCAGCTCATTCTATGACTCCAGTTCCTGCCATGTGGGCACTCTTTCATGTTTCCAGATTCCCCTTGGTAACCAGCTATGCTGCCCCTCAAACAGCCCCTCTTCCAAGTTTCCAGCTCCTGTAAAAGGAACTCTGACCCTGGGCTCTGGTACCATCAGCTCCTTCTACTCTCCCTCCGGCCCTAGTAATGGTAGCAGCTTCTTGTATTTGATAGCCTCTGGGCTATCTCCCTTCTCTCTCTTGTTTTGTCAGTTCTAACAATTTGAGACTAGCTTTCCATACAAAACTCCCTTTACTGAACTACCTGATAAGAGTTCTGTTTTCCTAATTGTACTGTGGCTGATAAACCCTGATAGCATGGCATCTAAAAGTAGCAGGTAAGCACACAAACAAATGGTCTTAATGTCAGAAGAACTATGTTTCAAATCTGAACATTCCAATTCCTTAGTATGTGACTAGAGAAGATAATTATACTGAGTTTCAATATCATCATCTATAAAGTTTAGAAGATAATTCCAATTCTATTGGTTGATCATAAATATTGAATGAAGTAACTTAAGTGAATACACACAAAATATCTAGCAAGAGATACTCGATGAATATTC
The DNA here is from genome assembly GCF_041296265.1 of Equus caballus. Taxonomy (NCBI): domain Eukaryota; kingdom Metazoa; phylum Chordata; class Mammalia; order Perissodactyla; family Equidae; genus Equus; species Equus caballus. Next base: position 21,897,246 of record NC_091715.1, on the reverse strand, counting down.
AAATGACTATAAAAAATTATTCTTCCTTCATTTTAGGAAGCAACTTCACTGTTGTAACTTTAGCTCTTGGATCTTTATCTAATTGGCAGACCTCAAATAAGATTGGTCTGAAAGGAAATCTAATCCTTTCGGTTTCATATGTGTTTAACTCTGCATTGCTATTTTCTCAGAGGTTGTATGAAGGATATATTCTTGCTATTAAAAAAAAAGACTGACTAATTCATCATAAAAGAAATCATACTCGGGCTGTTGTGCAATCTTTTACACTAAAATATAGATTCTAGGGTTCCTGAGTTTTTCTGTCCCTGAAGGGCAATGGGGGACACCTGCCACAGTTTAAACCCTTCCTTCCTATAGTCACCAAGACATCCCATTCTGGTAGCCCCAAACTAAGTGGTGTGAATCGAAGACTATATTAGGAGCAAAAATCTTCCATCAGTGAGCACAATTTTCAGCCACTAGTCATCAGGCCTGACAAATAAAAATGGCAAGCAATAGGATATATTGGAGTATATGAGGAAGCCATTTGGTATAAACCTAATTCGGCCTGACTTTTTTTTTCAAAAGGGCCTGACTGTGGCTATTGAGCACGCATTGCATATCTGCTTAGACATTTCCTATGGCCAGAACAAAGGCCCTTGAGATAAAGGTGCAACTTCCCCCCACATTAGCATTTCCTTAGGGATAAGCATTTTTCCTTAGGCTAGGAACTGATTGCTGCACTCAGCTCCCAGCTCACCTGTGACCACCCAGCTGGAGACAACAGACTGCCACCCTGCTGTGTTCACAGAGACAGAAGACCTACCTGCTATTTCCATCAATCGCTGTGCCGACAGAGCAGTCTCGCGACTATTGTAAAAGGGACATTTCAATCCTATGTGAAACATCCTCTTTGAGGGTATATAACCACCCTTATACCCCCACTTCTTTGGAGTGCTCTGTTCCTTTGTGGAAAGACTCTCCCGGGTTATAATCCTCAGATTTAAGCTCAGAATAAACTCACCCAAATTTTCATTTATCGATTGGATATGGATTATTTTCGTCGACAGGCCTATCTCTTGTCATTGGAAAATACATTTATAACTTCCTAGTTCTAGGCAAAAAGTGTTTCCCTATAATTAGGGTAATTCCACATTTTAGAGGATTATGTTTTTACCAACTATTATGCATTATAATCACATCTTATAGTGAACTATAATATACACTGAAGAAAATGTACAAAGCAGGAATTTACAGCTCAATCCTTTCTCATATAGTGAACTTCTCTTCAATGACCTTCAAGATCACGGAATAAAATAAAGCCATCAACCTAAAAACCTCATTCAGATCCTGTCATAATCACTACTTCTCTTCTCTAAAGAGAATCTGAATTTTACAATACTTATTTCCTTCTTTTCTCTTCTCTCCCTACATGGAGAAATTGTCTGTAAATCATTCATTTCATAAGGGATTAATATCCAGAATATATAAAGAACTCTTACAATTCCACAACAACAAAAATAAACAACCCAATTAAAAAAGGGGCAAAGGACTCGAATATACATTTCTCCAAAGAAGATATACAAATGATCAATAAGCACATGAAAAGATGCTCAATATCCTTAGTCATTAGGGAAATGAAAATCCAACCACAATGAGATACCATGTGATACATACTAGGATGGCTATAATAAAAAAAATGGAAAATAAGATGTGTTGGTGAGGATGTGGAGAAGTTGGAACCCCAGTGCATTGCTGGTAGGAAAGTAAAATGGTGCAGCTGCTGTGGAAAACAGTTTGCCATTTCCTCAAAAAGTTAATCATAGAATTATCATATGGCCCAGCAGTTCCACTTCTAGGTATATATCGAAATAATTCAAAGCAAGGACACAAACATATTTGTACACCAATCTTCATAGCAGCATTATTCACAATAGCCCAAAGAAGCAACCAACTCAAGTGTCCATCAACAGAAGAATGCATAAACAAAATGTTGTATATACAATGGAATATGATTCAGCCATAAAAAAGAATGAAATTTTGATATGTGCTACCACATGGAGGTACCTTGAAACATTATGGTTAGTGCAAGACTCTTTATTTATACCTACATGGAGCCTGCATCTCTGGCACTATGGTTGTTCTGATTATGGCATCATTGCACAAACACTGAGGAAGCTTAGGGCAGAGGCTGGCTGAACTCCACTGGATGGGTTAACTTAACCACCTGGTTTTCCAGTGTCTCTCTCGTGCTGGATGCTCTCCTATGGGCATGGAATTGAGAAAAAGTTCTGCCTACTTTGTGACCACCCCAAGAGATCCATTCACATGCTTACTGCTCAGACCTCCTTGATCATGATCTTCCATTTATGCTCCTTCAAGGCACCTGCCCAACTAGCCAACAGATTTGTCACTACACAGATTCTATGCATATTCTAACCACAGGCTGCTTATTCGTTCACATCAAGTTGATGACCAGATCAAATTTATACTGTTGATACTGCTCAAAGTTATGTCCATTGGCAGGGTTTCACCATACCAATGTCTTTAAGAGCCAGCCTTGAGGGAGACTGTAATGTAATGTAGCAGTGGTCAATTTCAGCTTGCATCAGCATATTGTGCCAACTCTTCTGTGAACCAGGCTTATAGAGAATTCCCCATAATGCCATTGGTGTGAAGTGAAGGAGAGTCCTCACTGCAGCAACAGTAGATATAAAATAGGTCTGTGCCAACTGATTGAGTACCTTGCTTGTAATCTTCCAGACTGGCCCAGGGCCATTCTGAATATCATTTTATCACTTAATGGATTCCTGCTATGCCTTCTTCTGCAATTTTATGACTTGGTGGATTAGAAAACATACAGTTTATGGTAATCAATTCTGGGAACATGGTCTCTTGATGCCCTATGGTTAGATATTCTATTTCTACCACAGCTCAGCAACATGCCAAGAGTTACTTTTTGCATGGTAAATAGTTCTCTGCTGCAAATGGCATGTCCTTGTTCCAGAACCCTCGGGGCCTGAACTGTGAATATATATGGCATTATTATGTATGAGTACCTCTAAGACCTTGGTATCTGCCATGTAGCATAGCCTGAATCTGTTCCAGAATGGTTTCTTGCTCTGGGCCCTATGCAAAACTGGCAACGTCAGTAGATAAATGGATCAGAGTAGCATTCTCACATGTCTTGTATTCTGTCTGCAAAGTCTGCAAAGGCTTTTTTCTTAATGGTAAGATTTTCAAAGTGCAATAGCATGTCTTTACCTTAAGAAGATGTCCTATCATATACCAGATCCCTGGACTCCTGAAAAATTCATTAGAGCGGCAGTCTCCTGAATCTTTGTAGAGTTTATCTTCTACCCTCTTTCACGTGTGTCTTACCATGCCATCCACATTATTTGCCGTTTCTTGCTTTAACTTCTATTAACTTGATATTATCTCCCATAATTTTATGACTTGATGGACCAGAGAGTAACCAGTAATGAAGAATCATTGTTGCCTGTACATGAAAGGGGTCTATAGTGATTTCAACTTGAATCAGAGTTATGTTCTGAGGAATATCCATATAATTGGAGTCTCTTGGAATTATGTTGTGATAGAGAGCAGATGAATATATACAGCTACAAGTGAAAGCAAATCACTTCTGCTTATTCTTCCTGATGGGCTTGAAATGAATGTATCTGCCATATCAGTAGCCATATACAAAGTCCAGGGGCCATGTTGATCTGTACTGGTAAATATACCATATTAGACAATATAACCATAATTAGGATTGCTCTTTTTTGAAGCCTACAGTAGTCCAGTGATATCCATCCTATTCTATCCGTGTTTTTGCGTGAGACAAGCTGATGACCCTGCTTCCTTTATCTGAGCATGATCCTAATCTCTGCTAGTTCACCTGGGATGTGATATTACTTCTGAATTGCTGTTTTGTCTGGATGAGATCATTTCAGGCATTTAGACTTGATCTTCACTACCATGATGACTCTTACTCTTTTTTTTTTAATTTTTATTTTTTTCGGATGTACATCGTATTTCAAATTCTGGATACATTACATCATGTTCACCACCCGAACACTAATTATAGTGCATCCCCTCACCTGTGACCCTAATCACCCCTTTTGCCCTCCCCCCTCCCCCCTTCCCCAATGGTAACCACCAGTCCAATCTCCAATGCTACATGGTTTTTTTTTTTTTTTGTCGTTTTTATCTTCTACTTATGAGTGAGATCATATGGTATTTGACCTTCTCCCTCTGACTTATTTCACTCAGCATAATACCCTCAAGGTCCATCCATGTTGTCACAAATGGCTGGATTTCATCATTTCTTATGGCTGAGTAGTAGTCCATCGTGTATAAATGCCACATCTTCTTTATCCACTCGTCCCTTGATGGGCACCTAGGTTGCTTCCAAGTCTTGGCTATTGTGTATAATGCCGCAATGAACATAGGGGTGCAAGTATCTTTATGCCTTTGTGTTTTCAAGTTCTTTGGATAAATACCCAGCAGGGGAATAGCTGGATCATATGGTAGATCTATCCTTAATTTTCTGAGGATACTCCAAACTGCTTTCCATAGTGGCTGCACCAGTTTGTATTGCCACCAGCAGTGAACAAGGGTTCCCTTCTCTCCACACCCTCTCCAAGATTTGTTGTTCCCTGTCTCATTAATTATAGCCATTCTGACCGGAGTGAGGTGATACCTCATTGTAGTTTTGATTTGCATTTCCCTGATAACTAATGATGTTGAGCATCTTTTCATATGCCTGTTGGCCATCTGTATTTCTTCTTTGGAGAAATCTCTGTTCAGATCTTTTGCCCATTTTCTAATTGGATTATTGGTTTTTTTGTTGTTGATCTGTATGAGTCCTTTGTACATTTTGGATATTAACCCCTTATCTGATATGTGGTTTGCAAATATCTTCTCCCAACTGTTAGGTTGTCTTTTCATTTTGTTGATGGTTTCCTTTGCTGTGCAGAAACTTTTCAGTTTGATGTAGTCCCATTTGTTCATTTTTTCTTTTGTTTCCCTTGCCCGGTCAGACATGGGACTTGAAAATATGCTGCTCAGACCAATGTCATAGAGCGTACTGCCTATGTTTTCTTCTAGAAGTCTCATGGTTTCGGGTCTTACATTCAAGTCTTTAATCCATTTTGAGTTGATTTTTGTGCATGGTGTAAGGGAATGGTCTACTTTCATTCTTTTGCATGTGGCTGTCCAGTTTTCCCAACACCATTTATTGAAGAGACTCTCCTTTCTCCATCGTATGCTCTTGGCTCCCTTGTCAAATATTAGCTGTCCATAAACGTGTGGGTTTACTTCTTGGCTTTCAATTTTGTTCCATTGATCTGTGTGTCTGTTTTTGTGCCAGTACCATGCTGTTTTGGTTACTATGGCTTTGTAGTAAAATTTGAAATTGGGGAGTGTGATACCTCCAGCTTTGTTCTTTTTTCTCAGGAATCCTTTGGCTATTAGGGGTCTTTTGTTGTTCCATATAAATTTTAGTATTCTTTGTTCTATTTCTGTAAAAAATGTTGTTGGAACTTTGATAGGGATTGCGTGAATCTATAGATTGCTTTAGGAAGTATGGACATTTTAACAATGTTAATTCTTCCAAGCCAAGACCACAGAATATCTTTCCATTTCTTTGTGTCTTCTTTGATTTCTTTCAACAATGTTTTATAGTTTTTGGTGTACAGATCTTTCACCTCTTTCGTTAAGTTTATTCCTAGGTATTTTATTCTTTTTGTTGCAATTGTAAATGGGATTGTATTCTTAATTTCTCTTTCTGTTACTTCGTTGTTAGTGTATAGAAACGCAACTGATTTTGTACATTGATTTTGTATCTCGCAACTTGACTGTATTCCTTTATTATTTCTAAAAGTTTTTTAGTGGACTCTTTAGGGTTTTCTAGATATAAAATCATGTCATCTGCAAAGAGTGACAGTTTCCCTTCTTCTTTTCCAATATGGATCCCTTTTATTTCTTTTTCTTGACTGATTGCTCTGGCTAGGACTTCCAATACTATGTTAAATAAGAGTGGTGACAGTCAGCATCCTTGTCTGGTTCGTGTTCTTAGAGGGATAGCTTTCCGTTTTTCTCCATTGAGAATGATATTTGCTGTGGGTTTGTCATATATGGCCTTTTTATGTTGAGGTATTTTCCTTCTATACCCAAGTTATTTAGAGTTTTTATCATAAATGGATGCTGTATCTTGTCAAATGCTTTCTCTGCATCTATGGAGATGATCATGTGATTTTTATTCTTCATTTTGTTAATGTGGTGTATCACGTTGATAGATTTGTGGATGCTGAACCATCCCTGCATCCCCAGAATGAAATCCACTTGATCATGATGTATGATCTTTTTAATGTATTGTTGTATTCGATTTGCTAGTATTTTGTTGAGGATTTTTGCATCGATGTTCATCAGTGATATTGGCCTGCAATTTTCTTTTTTTGTGTTGTCCTTGTCTGGTTTTGGTATCAGGATAATGTTTGCTTCATAGAAGGAGTTAGGAAGCCTCCCCTCCTCCTCAGTTTTTTGGAAGAGTTTGACAAGGATAGGTGTTAAGTCTTCTTTGAATGTTTGGTGGAATTCACCAGGGAAGCCATCTGGTCCTGGACTTTTATTTTTTGGGAGGTTTTTAATTGCTGTTTTGATCTCCTTACTCGTGATCAGTCTATTCAAATCTTCTACATCTTCTTGGTCCAGTTTTGGAAGGTTGTATGTTTCTAAGAATTTATCCATTTCTTCTAGATTATCCAATTTGTTGCTGTATAGCTTTTCATAGTATTCTCTTATTATCTTTTGTATTTCTGAGGTGTCCATTGTAATCTCTCCTCTTTCGTTTCTGATTTTATTTATTTGAGACTTCTCTCTTTTTTTCTTGGTGAGTCTAGCTAAGGGTTTGTCAATTTTGTTTATCTTTTTAAAGAACCAGCTCTTGGTTTCATTAATTTTTTCTATTGTTATTTTAGTCTCTATTTCATTTATTTCTGCTCTGATTTTTATTATTTCCTTCCTTCTGCTGAATTTGGGCTGTGTTTGTTGTTCTTTTTCCAGTACCTTTAGGTGCACTTTTAGATAGTCTATTTGGGATTATTCTTCTTTGTTGACATAGGCCTGAATTGCTATAAACTCCCTCGTAGAACCGCTTTTGCTGTATCCCACAGATTTTGGCATGTCGTGTTTTCATTTTCATTTGTCTCCAGGAATTTTTTAATTTCTTCTTTGATTTCTTCATTGACCCAATGATTGTTCAGCAGCATTTTGTTCAGTCTCCACATTTTTGTGGCTTTTCTGGGTTTTTTTCTGTAGTTGATTTCCAGTTTCATGCCTTTGTGGTCAGAAAAGATGCATGGTATTATTTTAATCTTCTTAAATTTATTGAGACTTGTTTTGTGGCCTAATATGTGATCAATCCTGGGGAATGTTCCATGGGCATTTGAGAAGAATGTGTATTCTGTGGTTTTTGGATGGAATGTTCTGTATATATCTACTAAGTCCATCTGGTCTAATATATCCTATAAGGCAAGTGTTTCCTTATTGATCTTGTGTTTGGATGATCTATCCGTTGGTGTAAGTGGAGTGTTAAAGTCCCCTACTATTGTTGTGTTGCTGTCTATTTCTCCTCTTATGTCTGTTAATAATTGCTTTATATATTTAGGTGCTCCTATGTTGGGTGCATAGATATTTACAAGCATTATATTTTCTTGTTGGATTGTTCCCTTTATCATTATGTAGTGCCCGTCTTTGTCTCTTATTACAGTTTTTGATTTAAAGTCTATTTTGTCTGATATAAGTATTGCTACCCCCGCTTTCTTTTCTTTGCCATTTGCATGGAATATCTTTTTCCATCCTTTCACTTTCAGTTTGTGAGTGTCTGTAGGTCTGAAGTGTGTCTCTTGTATGCAGCATACACATGGATCTTGTTTTTTTATCCAGTTGGCCACCCTATGGCATTTGATTGGAGCATTTAATCCATTGACATTTAAAGTAGCTACTGATAAATATGTATTTATTGCCATTTTATCACTTTTCCTTTTTTTGGGTGTTTTAGTAGTTCTTCTCAGTTCCTTTCTTTTTCTCTTGCTCTCTTCCCTTGTGGTTTGATGGCTATCTTTAGTAATATGTTTGATTTCTTTTGTCTTACTTTTTTTCCTGCTTGTTATAGGTTTCTGGTTTGTGGTTACCATGAGGATCCTATTTAATATACTATGCATATAACAGTCTATATTGAGTAGATAGACTCTTTAGCTTGACCTCTTTCTAAAAGCTCTACTTTTTCACTCCCCTCCTCCCACATTATATGTTTTTCACATCATATATAGCCTTCTGTTTAGTGTGTGTCTATCCATTACCCTCTTATCATTGAAATAGGTGATTTTAGTACATTTGTCTTTTAACCTTCATATTATCTTCACAGGTAGTTGATCTGCTGCCTTTACTATACTTTTACCTTACAAGTGATTTTATTGCCTGTTTTTTCTTGTTGTTTTTTTGGGTATTTTGATAATTTTTTTTCTTTTATCTCTATTTGTGGTCATTACTTTCCCACTTAAATAAGTCCCTTCAGCATTTCTTGTAGAACTGGTTTCTTAGTGATAAACTCCTTTAATTTTTGCTTGTCTGGGAAGCTCTTTATCTCTCCTTCCATTCTGAATGACAGCCTTGATGCATAGAGTATTCTTGGTTGTAGGTTTTTTCCTTTTAGCACTTCAAATATGTCGTGCCATTCTCTTCTTGCCTGTAGGGTCTCGGCTGAGAAGTCTGCTGACAGCCTGATGGGCTTCCCTTTATATGTCACTTGTGGGCTTTCTCTTGCTGCTTTTATGATTCTTTGTCTTTAATTTTAGACATTTTGATTATAATATGTCTTGGTGTGGGCCTCTTTGGGCTTCTCTTGATTGGAGCTCTCTGTGCTTCCTGAACTTGGATGTCTGTTTCCTTCCTCAGGTGAGGAAAATTTTCCTCTATTATTTCGACAAATAAATTTTCTGCCCCTTTGTCTCTCTCTTCTCCTTCTGGGACCCCTATAATCTGAATGTTAACACACTTGATATTGTCCCAGAGTTCCCTTACACTGTTCTCATTCTGTCTAATTCTTTTTTCTCTTTTCTGTTCTGCTTGGGTGATTTCCTCTAATCTTTCGTCTAGTTCGCTGATCCATTCTTCTGCTTCCTCTACTCTGCTATTGAGTCCCTCTAGTGAATTTCTCATTTCAAGTATTGTATTCTTCATTTCTGATTGGTTCTTTTTTATATCTTCCAATTCTTTGCTGATGTGCTCACTGTGTTCATCCATTCTTCTCTGCATATCTGTGAGCATCCTCATTATATTTTGTTTGAATTCCCTGTCAAGGAGGTCGCTAGTTTCTGTTTCACTTAGTTCTTTTTCTGGTGTTTTGTAGTGTTCCCTTGCTTGGAAAGTATTCCTTTGCCTCCTCATTATGCCTCTTTCTCTGTGCTATTTTCTTTGTACTAGGTGAGTTGGCTATGTCTCCTGATCTTGGAGAAGTGGCCTTATGTATGAGATGCCTTATGAGGCCCAACAGTGTGCTTCCCTCTCATCACCAGACCATAAGAACCAGGAGTGACCCCTTTGTGGGCTACTTGTGTTCTGCTGTGGCAGGGTTGCTCCCACTGCAGGTACCCAGGGAGTCTGATCTTTCCTTCCCTGGCCAGCTGTTTGTAAATCTGGTTTGGAGGGGCCTCAGCACTGTTGGCTACAAAGTCTATTAGCACACTCTTATTGCAAGTGTCCGCTTAATTGGGTTGGTACCCAGTGTAGCTGGTTGCTAGGCTCAGGGGCGTACAGTTGTGATAGGCCTGAGGCCAACAAGGGTGTTGTCAGTTCTCTTAGGAGTGCAGCTGAGTGGGGCTAGCTCTTGGCATGGAGGCACTCAGTTGTTTCAGGCTTTGGAAGGTGGGGCTGATCCTTTTTATCACTATTTGTGAAACACAAGTCTTCTGCCGCTGATAAGCCTCACCCCGCTCTTGACCACATACACTGTCAACATAGTCCTGGTCCGTGCACACTTCTCAACCCCCTGGAGCGTACCCCATTGCCACACTGCAGAGGCCCCCACCCCTGCTCCAGTGCCCCCCACAGTTCACCTGGTCCTCACACAAGCCCTGCCCCACAGAGGCAGACACCCTTGCCTGCCTGTAGAGGATCAAGGCACTCAGTCAATGCAGGCTGAAAAGTAGCCTGAGGGCTTGCTGTTAGGTGGGGCCAATCCCTAGGACGGGGGTTGCCTGCCCTGTCTGAAGTGGATTAAATCTGTTCTCTAGTGGGTGTGGCAGACCCCTGGGCTAACAGCCTAAGGGACGCACATCAATGGCCCCCACGGGTGTCTGTATCAGCACGCCTGGACCAGCTCAGAACATCGGCCCCCACCAATGTCTCAGTCTCAGGAGAGGATCCTCTTCTCACCAAGATGCCCCCAGAGCCCACCAGGTGAGTCTTGTTTCACAAAAGGACAGTCAGCCTTCTCTCTGGTGATTTTAGGTTGCTGCAATGACTGAGTTTGTGCGTGGGCCCTTTAAGACCCGGATCTTTTCGGCTTTCGGTGGATAGCTTTTCTGGGGTGTCCTCACTGCAGTTAATAGCCAGCAAAGCCAGATAGTAAGACCCCCATCTCATTTGGGCTGAGTCCGAAGGATGGTTATAGCAGTATTGCCCCCGCTCCGGACCTCACTCCTCCAGGGAGGGCTCGTACCTTAGGTTGGCTCCCGCCTGACCAGCTGAGAAGCTCCACTGCTCCCAAAGGTGGCTTTTTTCCTCTCCGGCCGGAGTTACTGCCTCTTCTGCTTTCATCAGGACTGTCCCTTGTCGTGGGGGTTCTTTTTATCAAGTTTTCAGTTTTCAATCCAGGGTGATTCTTCCCAAAATTGTTGTAACCTGGTTGTGTTCGTGGGAGGAGGCGAGTCCAACGTCTGCTCACAGCGCCATCTTGACGAGAACTCAGACTCTTACTCTTAAAGTGAGTGTTCTGACAAGTACTAAGTGTATTCATCCAAATTACACACTCGAGGACTAGGGAAATGGCCAAAGAATTGTTACATAGACCCACTGGATCCACTGTGAAATGGTCTTGGGCCAGAACTTCATCTATCATCTGGTCCCCATAACCTCCATCCTAACAAGGGGGCCATGATGTTGTTTTTGTATAACTCATACCTTTGTTGTCCGTATAAACTGACAACAGTATAGACTCATCCCTTCTTTCAAACAGCCTTTGGAAGTTGTAAGCATGCTCCTTTCCTCACTGTACCTATGAGTAAGTGGCCATAGGTCTCTTTATGCAATGCCTAGGGGAAGTGCGATTGTGTATCCGTACTGTGACATATCCTCCCCTTCAAACACTGGACACTGGGTCTAAGAACTGTCTCAGTTTTGGAAACTGGGCAAGGGATTAGGATTTTGCACTGCAGCAGCTAACATCAGTCTTCTGCTCTGCTGCTTTTGCTTTCCTTTGGGAATTGTTTAAGAGTTACTTTAGACATTATGCTTTAAATGCTTCATAGTATGTTTCCTAAGAACAAGGGTCTTATTTTCCCCAGCCATAGTACAGTTATCAAAATCACAAAATTCAATATTGATTCACTACTATTATCTAATCTAGAGTTCATATTCAGATTTCATCAACTCTCCTAATAATGTTCTTTATGGCTCTTCTTTTTCTTTCCTGATTCAAGATTTGATTCAATCAAGGATCACATATTGCATTTCGTTTCCATGTCGCAATTCCTCAGTACTTCGTTTTTGTTTCTTTCATGGCCTTGACATTTTTGAAGAGTACAGGCCAGCTATTTTATAGAATGACCCTCATTTTAGGTTTGCCTAACTTTCCTTATGATTATATTCATGTTGTACATGTTTGGCAGGAACATCACAGAAGTGGTTCTGTGTCCTTCTCAGTGTTTCATATCAAGAAGCACCTGATGTCTGTTCATCCCATTATTGGTGGTGATGTAAACATTGGTCATTTGGTCAAAGCGGTGTCTGTGAGATTTTCCACTGCTAAGACAACGTTTTCCCTTTTGTAATTAATACATAATGTATGCAGAGATACTTTGAGACTACGTAAATATCCTTTTCCTCATCAAACTTTTACCCTCTGAGTATCTGTGTTTGATTCTCGCGTGAATCAATTATCACCAAAATAATGATTTTCTAATTTAATCATTCTTTCTACATTTACTAGTTGGCATTATACTGTTAAGAAGAGCTTTCTCTCTCCTACATTTACTTATTGTTTTCAATTATTATTCACACCATTAAGGACTCAGAAATTCTTGTTTCATTCAATGGCTTATATTTAGTTATAATTATTATTATTAATTTTGCTGCTAAAATTGTCTCAGATGTGGTGGAGCAAGCCCTTTTGAACTCATTATGTGCTCTTTAGACATGTCTTTGTCATTCATTGTGGACTTCCTCCTTTCTATCACAACCAAATGTTCCAGGCTCATCTTGTACATTCCCTGACCCAGGACTAGATTCGCCATTTCTCCAAGAAGCCCAAATCCCTTTTAGTAGATAATGCTATTTAAAAACCAATATTTGGGTTCTAAGTGTCCTCATTGTTGCTTTGAGTCTTATTGCTTTCAGCTCCTCTCAGCTGTCTGTGTTTATATTTATATGTATATCTATATCTGCATTTGTATCCACATCTATATCTACATCAGTGTCCACGTATCTATACCAGTAGCTGCACCTATACCAACATCTATATCTACATATCTAAACCATGAATTCAAACTCTAATTCCAATTTCAGTCTAATACTACATGGTTCACTCTAGTCCTCTCTCTTTATATATTTGTAATCCCCTTTTCCAACAGTGATAAACATGGCTTTCGTTATCTGTAACGTATTTACTGATTTGCTCAATCCTAGAACATGCAGAATATAGTGTCATAATTATACGACAGCAAAAGTCAAATCAGCTAAGTAGAATTCAATAATTGTTTGAAGTTAAAAGTCAAAATGCTGTGTTAAAAAGTTATATTATTAATTTGAAATACAGTTAGGTTCGCTTATTTCTGTTTGGATTCTATTTTAGAGATTATTCCATATGCTTGTTTCATTCATTTGTTTTCATTCTATATTTCAAATACCTAAAATCTCAACATAGTTCCTAACATTAAAACTGCAAAAGGTATACTCAGAGAAGTTTTACTCACCTCCACTCCCCCAACTCTTCCATCACTTTCTCATCCGCTGAAGGTAATCTCAGTGCTACTTTACTTTTTGCTTTTCTTTTCCAAAAATAAGATATGTGTATATATGTCTGTATTCCCATTTTCTCTTCTTTATACACGAAAGGGAACATGCAATACATATTCCTTTGTATTTGTTTTTTCCCTCTGACAATGTATTCTGTAAATCACTCTATATCAGTTAAAATAAACCTTCCAATGAAGAACTCCACTCTGTATGTCCCATAAGTTATTTATTTAATCTTCTCTGTATGGACACTTACATCATTTCCAATATTGTTCAATAAGAAACAACTGTTATAATGAATAGACTTGTGCTTTTTTCTTTTTCCTTTGCTTTTCTCTTCATCCTCCTTTTCCTCCTCCTGGAATTTTTGGAGTGTACCCTTTGGCTAAATTTCTGAAAGTGGTACTGCTGAGTCAAAGCGTAAAGGCGTAAGCACGTTTGTTGCGTTTTACCGAATTCCCTTCCATAAAGATTGTACTATTCTGCATTCCCACTAGCAGTATATAAGAATGGCTGCCTTCCACAGTCTTGCCAACAGAGGGTGTGGTCAGCTCTCAAATTTTTGACAATGTGATATTTGAGACATTGTCAGTGTAGTTTTAAATTACATTTTCCTTGTTATATGCAAAATTTAGCATCTTTTCACAAGTTTAAGAACCTTTTTCATGTCTTTAAAGTTTTTTTGAAATATAAAATTCTTCATGTCTTTTTCCCACTTTTTCTATAATTTTTTTGGTTGTTGTTAAACTTCATTGTTTAGATTTCTTTATTAGGATAGTAATCATTTATCTGTAAGATGTGTTGCAAATGTTTTCTCCCAGATAGTCATTTTTCTTTTGACTTTGTCCATATTTCTTTCTCTTTTATTGCTATGAAATTTTTCTTTAATTTTAAGGAGTAGAATTTGTCCTATCTTTTATTGCACCTGGACTTCAAGTCATAATTGAGAAAGTTGGTTTTTCAGGAGTCTGATCAGGTTACTAGTGAATCCTTTTCTCAAGGAGTTTTTGCTGGAGAGTGGAAGGGAAGCAGTAGCCATTTTGTAGATTACGCATGTTGTAATCACTTCATTGGCATGAAACAGTTTCTAGACGTGCAATTGCTCTAGCTTCCTTGAATTTTCCTTCATTTTTTTTCTGACTCCTGGGCCAGCTTGTGTTCATGTGTTTTCCAGCCTGCTTGTGATCTTCCCTCCCTGACTGCCTTCCCTGTGGACTTCATGTTCTAGCGTCAGATGTTGAGATGATGCAGCCTTAAAAAGATTGTTAATACAGCTCCCACAATTGGGAAAGCCAGTTCTCTGTAATAAATCTGCTTGCCTATCTATGTATCTATCTATCATCATCTGTCTATCCATATATCATCTGTCCATCTGTCTGTCTATCTATTTATCAATCATCTTAATCCTCTACTAGTTATGCTTTTCTGGTTGAACCCTCACTGATTCAGAAGTGGTTTTCATTGTAAATTATTTTGGAGAAATATTGCAAGACTTATCCCTGTTTGGAGATTCTCAATTGATGTTATCATATTAAAGTCTCTAAGACAACCTAGAATAAAGAAAGCTCACTCTATTCATCAGAGAATTGCCACACTACTTTACTATCAAAACCTTCTGAACCAATACCCCAATTGAGATGAGACAGGTTTAATTATAAAAGAGCTACTTTCAGTCTTTCTCAACATTAAAATGAAGAGGCCATACATTTTGTATAGTCTTTCTTGTTAAAAAAATTAAAAACAATTAAGCCTTTCTCTAAAGGTTTATTCCTTTTGGTCTATGATCAATAGAGCTGAAAAATGAATCACCATTAATTTTCCATTAGTATCAATGGAGCCCACAATCATGAAGAGGGCTGGGCCCTGAACACGTGCTCTAGTTGTTCACTCTACTTAGACAACCAGCCAAGAGGGGAAGTGGGGGTTGAAATCAATTCCGAGCTCTTCTAAACATCATTTGCTTCATGGGGCAGAGCTGCATCTGCCTGGAGTAAGGACCATCTTTTCTAATTAAGACAGAGGCTCCATCTGCGCTCTAAAATGCATGACTACAGGGATATGCATACCTGGAAACATGTCTATGTCTAATCTCAACAAAGGTACCATACTTATTTGTGTCTAATGCACCCAAAACATCTATGAAAGTTTTTTTCATTATTTCAGTTTTGCCGATAAGGAAATTGTGTTTCGAAGAGGATAAATATCCTGCACATACTCCCACAGCTAATAACCTGAGAACAAGCTGCATTTATTCCTCTTGTATGCTGATAGACTGTCTGCTTACACTATGTTGCCCCCATGCGCTGCACCTCTTCATGTGTTGTGTTTTTTAATACTTTGTGTAACTTCTTTCTTTTTTGTGTATCTTCTTTAAAATCTAGATTATGATCCCACTGCTACAAATGGGAAATTGATGTCTTTCATTCTACTGTGTATTGTTCAAATGCTCACTATATATGTGTCCTTCGAAGTTAATTCTGTAATTTTATTTTGAAAATTCATTCTGCATATTTTATTGAGTTTTCTCCAAGCTCCTGTGATTTTCTAGCAGCTTTATAACTATCTGAAAACAATCATGGAATAGAAAAATGTACCTAAGCATCCTCTACAAAGTTTTTAAGTCATATGATATTATGACATAGAATGCTGCCATATGTTAGAACTATAAATAATAGGAGTTGTGCACAAAAAATTATTTTATTTTTGAAATGGTGTCTATTTGTATTCCACATTATTTATGTAGCATTATACTTTTTAATAAACATCTCTTGACATAATTATTTAGTTCCCTTGCCCATAAAAGCTGGCAATCTCTTTACTTATTGTCTAAATCATGAAAAGGCAGTGCTTATTAAAAAAGACTAAGTAGAAAATATTTAATAAATGAGTAGTTAACAAGTGTGCAGACTAGTCACTAGATGGCAGACAAAGGGATATTTTGGGAATATGAAAACATCAGTAGGTGGTATGCAATAGTAACAAATAGAGACCAGGAAAAAGGCATAATACTAATAAAAGAGGTAAAATAAAGGAAGGTTCTTCTCCAACATGTTTTTGTTTTCCCAAATATATCATGATCCTGAGTAAACAAGTTAGGGAACCATGTTGATTGCTTTGTGAAAATGTTAAATCACGTGACTCAATCCATAGCTTTCAAGACTCTATGAAAGAAAATGTTTAAACCAAGTCAGACAAAGCACCATGTGGTGTAGATATAAAACAGGATTTAGTGGGAGAAAACTTACAAGCAGAGAAGTGTAGAGCACGCACATTTCCCTGAACTCTCCCTATCCCACAGTGAAGACTGGGCATAAGTCTGTACATATCACATTGTACTAGAGAGGAGGAATCTTCCCCTCAAATCTCTAAATGGCTATGGATTTATAACGTAACTAAGAAACAGAGGAACTCCCTGGTCAGGCCCTGATAGAAATGGGAAGTTTCTGAAGTCCCGTAACTGATATCAGCCTATTATTATTTTTTTTTTTAAAGATTTTATTTTTTCCTTTTTCTCCCCAAAGCCCCCCGGTACATAGTTGTATATTCTTCGTTGTGGGTCCTTCTAGTTGTGGCATGTGGGATGCCGCCTCAGGGTGGTCTGATGAGCAGTGCCATGTCCGCACCCAGTATTCGAACCAACGAAACACTGGGCCGCCTGCAGCGGAGTGCGCGAACTCAACCACTCGGCCACGGGGCCAGCCCCAATATCAGCCTATTATTTTGATGAGCTAACTCAGGCTACTGAGCCACTCTTCTAAGCTATTAAAGGAGGGAAAGAGACTAGCCCCAGAACCCTCCAGATTTGTTGCTTCTTATGTATTTAATCAGTGTAGCTTGAAACCGCAGCAGGATAGTTCTATGCATTACAAATAAAATGGTTTATCCCTAATTGTAGTGTATAACTATTCTTTTCTCTTGCTTTTTTCCCCATCTGTCCAAGATTTTATCTTCCTTCTAGAAAGAGGATGTATTTTTCCCCTTTGGGAAATGCATTTCATGTGGTTTCGATAGGAGTAATTCTGCCTCCAACTTTTTCTTCCTCCACTTCCCAGGCAACACTGATTGAGCCTGTGGTTGCTGCAAGACCAGGCATGCCCAGTCAGTCTTCCCTAGGACAATTTCCCCCATAGGTATGATGGACAAAGATCTTTTTGATAGGGATGTTAAGCTATAGATTGTGAGTCTAGGGTTTCCAGTAGCAATTCCTTCCTTCTAATAGAAAGATCAACATAACAATAAAAGCAGTGTCGAGTGGAGAGAGAGGATAAAGAACTGATGACATTATTTAAACTTTATATTCAGTTGTGACTGAACCCAAGTCCATTTTCCTTTTGTATAGGTAAATGCATTTCCATATTGGATTAAATTAATTTGAGTTGAATTACTCTTTGTTGTACATGAACAAGCCATAACTGGAATAATAATGAAAAAAATATCTCCTACTTCCATTTTTGCTAGCAGAATTAATTATTCCAATTCTCATAGAGAGTGTGAGACCTATATTTCCAACTTTTAGGCAATTGATATACTTTTTATTATACTAATATTATGACTGACAATTGATATTTTGGAAGACAACAAATTTAATGTACTTTCTAAGAGAGGATGATTCACTCTTGGGAAGGCCAGAAAGAGCACTATATTGCAACACTTGAGAATAGTAAAGAAAATAAAAAACTGAGAGAATACTAATAATGCAATAATGCCAGAAATAGCAGCAATGGTATCACCAACCACAAAATCTTCTATAGAAAGTTCATATGTACCTTTTCATTTAAAAAATATTGTATAAAGCAAGCATTCAATCTTTTATGTCCCTACAAAGAGAAAAGAACACTAATAGTGCATTCTGTTTGGTTTCACAATATATTCTAGCTGAAAATTTAAAACAATTTCCTTAGACAATTATGTTGCTGCTCTTTACTCCATAAATCTAAGATATATATCATCTATCTGCATTATTATATCTTTTTAGATAGGTTTTTAAATAAAAAATGCAAAAAAGAACACTTGTGGACATGTGGGATATGAAGAAAAATGAAAGTTTCTAGTGCCATTTATTTTATTATTTACTTCTAAGTTCATAAACTTTAAGAGGTTTTAATGACATTGTAGATCTTCGAATATTGCAGACTTAAGTGAATTAGGAACTTAGTATTTTAATATTCGCTTCTGATCTATTTTTCAGTGATTCTATTCAGAGTTAATTAGAAAAAGCTTAAAAGTGGTAATGAACAAGTTTTATTTTTATTAGAATTATGCTGAAGAGCTAGCATATTGTGCAGACTTCTTAAATTACAAAATTAGAAATCAGGGAATCTATTTCTTAGTGAGTTTTTCAAGTTAAAGATATATATTAATTAGACTTTGATCTGCTATGAAATATTTTATTTTGGGGTTTAATCATAATGCAGTGAAAAATTTCAAAACCATGTATATTTTTAATAAATATTTCAATTTTGATGTCTTTGATAAAATATTTCAACACTGAAAATTTGCAAGCATTCACATGGCATGTAGTCATTTCTCTGCTTTTTTTTTTTTTTAACATTTAATATTCTGTGAGTCAGCAAGGCTTTAAAATTATGTTGATTCATTATGTTCAAATGTGTTCTAAAGTTTCAAAAGTGTTCACTGGAAAAAAAATTTGGCCTTTTTAGATATAAACCAATCAAGAATCAGAAATCCTCAAAAAACCTGCAATGACTACAGTAGGGATGAATTGGATATCTGTTTGTTCTTTCATGTCCAGCATCCCTTTTCCCTTTTTAGGGTAACAATACTTCCATTTCCTTTTTTGGGGACGATATCTTTCTTCTCTCTCACACAGCATCTTTCCACATCACTGATACATCCAACATCATAGGGTCCAGCAAACCAAATGGCCCAAAAAGCACAGATATTTGGGGCCAGCCCAGTGGCATAATGGTTAAGTTTGCATGCTTTACTTTAGTGGCCCGGGGTTCGCTGGTTTGGATCCTGGGTGTGGACCTGCACACCACTTGTCAGGTCATGCTGTGGCAGCATCCCACATACAAAATAAAGGAAGATTGGCACAGATGTTAGCTCAGGGCCTGCCAATCTTCCTCACACACTCACACACACACACAAAAGCACAGATGTCTACACTATAGCTTGGACTTGCTTGCAAAACAGTTTTTTTTTGCTCTGGGCCCACTCAAAGCTGGTAGGTAGTCTTTTGTGTCACCTAGTATATGGGCTAAAGCAGTGTTTCTAGGTATGAAATGTTTCCTACAGAACCTGAAGAAGTTCACCAGGCATCTCACTTCCTTTTTCACGATAGGAGGTCCACA
This sequence comes from Equus caballus, assembly GCF_041296265.1. Lineage (NCBI taxonomy): Eukaryota > Metazoa > Chordata > Mammalia > Perissodactyla > Equidae > Equus > Equus caballus. The sequence continues at coordinate 21,877,717 of NC_091715.1, read as the reverse complement.
ATGTAGTGATTTTCCTTTATTTTGGAGGAAATGCCCTGGCACTGGATCCATAAAAATCATTTAGATATTGTATGCCCCTGAATCTTCCTTGGATTTATATCCCATCCCCTGGATTGCACACGTCTTACCAAGGTCTCCACCGTGATAGTCACCTCTTGATTATCCTGCCTGATCAACATATCTTTGATGTAATGAAGCAATGTGATGTTCTGTGGGCTAACCAGACAGTCTAGAGCTCTTTAGATTTTATTATACTAGAGAAAGCAGTAGAGTTAACCCAGCCCTGAGGCAAAACTTAATGAATTCATTTGTCTGTTCCACATGAATTCAAACTGTTACTGATCTTGTTTTCTGATTAAAATAGAAAGAACACATTTTCCAAATCAGTGGTCACGTACCATGTACCTGAGGCCATATTAATCTGCTCCAACAAGGATACCATGTCCAGCACAGCAGTTGCAATCGAGGCTACTACTTGTTGAAATCCTTGATAGTCTACAGTCCTCCTCTTGGATCCTTCCAGTTTCTGTAGGGTCCAGACTGGTGAGTTAAACAGAAATACAATGAGGACCACCTTCCTTACAGCCTTTAGCATCCCCTCCAGATACGGTATTGTTTTTGATGTACTCTCTTGATCAGAGAGGAGGGGCAGTTTCAGAAGCTTCCATCTGTTTTTCCCACTATGAAAGCACTCACCTCAAAAATGTGCTAACCTCAAACTATCAAAGTATGGACAAATCCCATAAAAGAGAAGATATCATTATAAATAAATAATTGCAGCACTGTACACTGATTTTACCATTAAATACTCTAAGCATCTTTATGTATACTTTGTTAAACATTTATTACATATATAATTTGAAAAAAATATATATATACATACACACACACATAAAGTTTCCTTTGCAGAACCTGAACTGGAGACTAAGCGCATTATAGCATTTGTTATGAAACCAAGTTTACACAAACAGTATTGAGCACTTATTCATTGTAATTTCAAATCGCACATTTAGGCATACAGGTGTAGGTTCTTATGTATATTTTTCAAAAATTTCATCTTAAGAGTGCATACTTATTGTCCATCTATTTTTCTCCTTTTTGGTAATTCCAGGACACTTGGGATAACCTCATGGAGCCTAGAGATATTCAATGAATAGTTTTTGATGGTATGTGTGACTTTAGACAGTTTCAAAACGCTTGCTCTACGCTATCCGCCCAAACACTTTAATATATATGGGTTAACAATATTGCAAGCCTGATTTCATTTTAATGCTGCATTAGCTGGGTGAGTGTGATTTATTGTGACATAGTGTAAATTCAGCTATTGAGTCTTTAACAATAAATAACGAACAGGGTTTGTAATAGAGAACAATAAAGCATTATGTTGATAGAGGCAGAAGTGAAATGATGACAAAATATAGCAATCTACTATCAGACAACATAATTAAAGTTTAGCTGTGGGGTGCCTGAATTCTATTATTTTAAGGTGGTTTGGGTGTGTGAGTGTGTAAGCTAGAAACAATTATTCTGTACTGGGCAGCAGTGATTTGGTTTCTTATTATAAAAGAGTAGCTATATAAATTTTGTTTAAAAGCGTTAGACATATGTATTAAGCTTTAGCACTAAAACCAAGTCATTTGGCAAGGAATCCAGTGATTTGAGAATGGAAATGCTGATGATGGACTGCAAGGATCTGAGGGGCCTGCCAAGAGTCACACCTGGAAAAGTGGTTTTTGCTTCGCCTAAGCTTGCACTGGATGCACAAGAATCCTTTGGGTTGTTTCATACCAGCTGTTTTCTAGCTGGTGGATAAGTTGGCATATAGCTGCAATCTGCAGAATAGTCTATTGTCACCAGGGGACCTAGAGGATATAAAACTTCTATGAGAATGACAATGTTAATTCCAGTGGTATCTCCCACAGCTATACCTCTCTATCAAGAACTTTGAGAGATCTGGGAAGTAAAATCCTCCCTGGGATCATGTACTATCCTCTGCTTTTCGTAAGCATCTGTCTCTTCTCCATTAACGAAATTTACATCCTGTAACTTTATGGCATTTTTCACATCATTCTGAGAGTTTTGGCACAATATTTAGCCACTATTAATTTTTAGCTTCTTCCTGTATGAAATAGAGATAAAGACCTTGTGGAAAAAACATGAGATAATTGATGGGAAGCTTTGACCACAGTTTCTGGCACATGGTAGGAGCACAATACCTGTTGGATATCGAGTATCATTACTTCTCTTCTTCTGATTAACAACTCTAACAATATAAATATAGTAATAACTTTTGGGATGTCAGCTCAGTTTCAGAGACTCCACTTTCTCAATGAAGTATTGCCCAACCCCTGTATCTAGTTGTATGGGCACCTGACACCACAGTAAGAGTACACGATGTCATTCTATGCACTATTGATTGGACCAATATCAGACACCACGCCTGAGCTGAGTTGATCAGATTCTCTTTCCAAGGAAGGTGAAATTGCCATGCCGTTAGATTCTGTAAATGCTGGAACTGAAGGACTCATAAATCTCAAAGAAGCCTTCTTCTGTCTTATTTGCAAAAAGTTCCTGAGAAAAATGATGTACAGGATAATAAAAATGAAGCAGACAGAGAAGCAGAAAGAATGGAATGAAAGACAGTCAGCTACATGCCTATAATTTTTTTAAATTCTTGGTTCTGGTCTTCCTTTAGGGGCTGGCTCCCTTGGAATTTTAAGGTAAACCCCAGTATCCATCCTATAAGACAGATTGTTGCATAAATTAACTGGAGTTATTCCCCACTATATGCATTCAAAAGAAATTTAAGTAAAGCAAAAAGTGAAACAGTGTTCACCAGATTTACCATTTACCAGAATTAATATTCAAAATTACTTCTATTTTATTTTGTTGCAATATAATATCAAGGTCTACATGATGAGTATGTACAAGACTTAAGAGATCTTAGTAACATTACTTAATTGGTTATATTTTATATCTAAGAAAATAACAACCTTGAAAACAATTTTTCAGCAGATAAAAATTGATTGTTTAGTTCTGAGACCAAATAAAGTCTTTTCCTTAAAATTTAAATGGAAAGTAAATTAGAATTGCTTCTAAATATGTTAGCAATCTTGTTAAGAGAAATATAACTTTACATATTTACTAATGAAAACATATACAAGGTTTAAATTAAATCATTATCTGTAACATATAACATATAAACTATTTTTTTCTTTAGAAACAAAGAACTTCTTGGTCATATTAATTTAAGAGTTGAATTATTTCTTCAAGTTCTAACACATTTTTCTGAATTTTATTCCATATTATATCCATTATCTTGGTATAGTTACTGGAGGATTTAAATGGTGACTAACACAAATGAGAGAAGAGGGAACAAAAACTAAAAATAATGCAGCTAAAGAAGTAAAGAAATAGGACTTGGAAAAAGACTACCAAAAATAATACAGTGAAAGAAATACCGGAATGAGGCACCAAAGAAAATTAAATTCAGTGTAGCAAAGGAAATCATGATTATTTGTGAAAATGCGTGCAGAGGACGACTTCCACTGAGTTAAACACCATGGTTCGCATGCAGCAAGAGTGCTGGATCTTGCTTCTGTCATGGTAGGTTAGTATTCAAAGTGAAAACGCTATGAAGCCCAGTTGGAGATTAAATAATTCTCTGTTAAATAATCATAGATCTTGTTCAAGAGACTCAGCCCATCTTAGAAGAATCTATGAAAAATAATGACAACCACTGAGACCACTGAAGCTCTGTTCTAGAAAATAACAGCAAATCTCAGAGGAAACTGCATATCCCATACAGGAAAAGATTCATGAAAAAATTACTTGACGATAATTCAGACTTCATTATTTCTGTTATCATGTGGTAATTTAGGCATCATAGCACTGTTTTTTTAGAATTCTTGAAGTTTACTTTTATCAAAAACATAAAAACCAAACACACATTATTTGCTGTTCTGATGCAAGCTGTTCTGAAATGTTTCATTCTTCCTATTTGCTTTTATAAACAGCATAGTAAGCAAGAGTATTTTGTCATAATTTAAAATACTATCAGTTGTATTGATTTTACATTGCTCTGTTTTTCAAGTTCCTAATCTCTTTTGTCCAGTTTTATTGAGATATAATTGACACATAACATTGTACAAGTTTAATGTGTACCACATAATGATTTGATATATGTATATATTGTGAAATTATTACCACAGTAACTTTAATTATCATCCATTACCTCACATAGTTACAAATTCTTTTATCTTGTGATAACTTTTAAGATCTACTCTCTAGCGACTTTCAAATATGCAATACAGTATTGTAAACTATAGTCATCATGCTGTTCAGCACATCCCCAGAACTTACTTATCTTCTAAGTGGAGGTTTGTACCTTCTGACCACCTTCACCCAATTCTCCCACCCTCTACTCTATGCCTCTGGCAATCACCAGTCTGTTCTCTGTTTCTGTCAGTTTTGTTTTTTTAGATTCCACATATAAGTAAGATCATACAATATTTGTCTTTCTCTGTCTGACTTATTTCACCTATCAGAATGCCCTGAAGGTCCATCCATGTTGTCACAAACGGCATGATTTCCTTCTTTTTATGGCTGAATAATATTCCATTATATATATATGCACCACGATTTCTTTCGCCATTCATCCGCTGATGGACATTTAGGTTGTTCCCATGTCTTGGTTATTGTAAATAACACTACAATGAACAACTTAGTGGCAAATTTCAAATAATCCAATTAAAAAGAGGCAAAGGACCTAAATAGACATTTTTCCAAAGAAGATATTCAAATGGCCAACAGGTACATGAGAAGGTGCTCAGTATCACCAATCATCAGCGAAATGCAAACCAAATCCACAATGAGATATCACCCACACCTGTTAGAAAGGCTATTATCAAAAAGACAAGATATAACAAATGCTGGTGAGGATGTGGAGAAAAGTGAACTCTTGTATACTGTTAGTGGGAATGGAAATTGGTGCGGTCACTATGGAAAGCAGTATGGAGATTCCTCAAAAAATTAAAATAGAACTACCGTATGATCCAGCAATTCCATTTCTGGGTATATTTTCTAATCTCTTTTTAAATGTATTTCTGGTTTCCATCCTAGACTTAATATTGCCAACTGCCATACTTTTTATACATGTGTTCTTGCTGCTAAAAGTTCCTCATTTTCTAATGTGGTGTTTGTAATATACCATAATTTGGAGAATCAGAAAACCAAACTACTGTAATTAGAATGTTGGGTAGGATATGAGTAAACAGACCTTCTTTCAGCATCCGAGAGGTTTTCTAGAGTTAAAGGGCATGAAAACAAGTAAAAAGGTTGTATGTTTACTTCTTAGAGAAAATTTTTAAACTTAATTTTCCCTATTGTTGCTTGATTAGGAATGATTTACCAAAAAAAAATTCACTAAAGAAATGATGTACCAGTGTAGGAAATAATTTATCAAAATCTAGAGAAGAAAGTCACACAAAACATTTGAATTCAGAAAAATATATTACCGGGAATTAAAAATAGTGTAGAGTTCTTATCTTTGAACTTCTTAAAGACTATCTTCCACACCATAATAATGTATATAATAAACATGACTTCATTAAAATTTTAGGACAATTAATGCTTCTGTATTTCTTCAAAAAGAAGAGCATAATAACTCTTTTGTGACTTTGTTTATGTCAAGTCCTTGCTTGCTTTTCATCATCTATTAGGCAGAGAATTTCCCGCAAGGAACTCAGAAGGTGGTGCCAAATTAAGTCAGTCTGTGTCCACCAATGTTAATTCTACCAAATCTAAGAGATCAATAAAAGTGTTGGAAAATGCACCTAACCCCAGCCCCGGGGACCTCATACAGTTGCAAGAGTTTTAATGTGTAACATTCTCTGTACTTAAGTCTCCCCTACCATCTCACTGTTTTGCTTGTCAGAGCGCTACTACTCTAGTCTCTCTTATTCTTCACTCTTGATCGGGTCCACCAGTGGTGAGAATTCAGGTATGTCTCTCTTGTTTGAATGGAGGTACAAGATTATTCAGTAAATCTTCTTGTAAAATTTAAAAATGTGCCTGGAATAGCCTGGTCCATCACAAACCCTTTGTAAAGCCCCATGGGAGATGTCTTACTGTAGTAGTTATTCTGATCTAAATAGATGAGGGCAACACTTTTGCTATTTTGGTAGACATACAAAGATGAATTTAACCCACATATACCAGCTTCAGTGAAGATCTTCCCATGAAGAGGGATATGCTTCAATCTTTCCAAAGTCTGCAGGACTCCAAATCCCCAAATCTCAAAATACTAGTACAATATATAACATAACAAACTCCTAGTTTCAGTCAACAATGGACCGTATATACGACAATGGTCCCATAAGATTAGTACCACAGCCTGGATGTGTATTACGCTTTACCAACTAGGTTTATGTCAGTATACTCTATGATATTCCTACAGCGACAAAATTGCCTAACGACACATTTCTCACAACATATCCCCATTGTTAAGTGACACATGAGTGTATATGACTTTAAATGAAAAATAGCATTTTCAATCTCATGAAGGCATTCACAAAGACTTCTTTAATTTAGTAGCCTCTAAACAGCTAAAATTTTTTACCTAGGGCCAAACATTCTTCTCTATCAGTTACACAGTATCTTTTACTTATTGGTTGTAGCCTATGAAACAATATTCCAAGTCTGATGAACACCAGTCTTACAATAATTTATTTGCAAGAGTAGGATGGTAAGAGTGAATAATGTGGTCTTGGCCCATTTCAATGATTATTATATCCTTATTTGCAATGAGGTTTTTCACATTGTGTACAAAATCCCAGATGAGAGACCCTCAAATATAACGCAAATATAAACAAGTCCAGCCTCACAGCCATCTGACTCTACACACCTTGACCCAGTATGTATCTCTACTCTAAATTTTCTTCTAGGAAGTTGTGCAGGAGTTTCCAGTAATGCTTCACAAATAAAATCTCCTGCAGATATCGGGTGAACCTCCTTCCCTCTCCCTAAATTTCCACACTTATTGAAGTGGCTACGACAAACAACACAACCTCTTTACCTTAGAATCTGCTCTTCAACACTCTCCACTGAAGTTCTTCACCATCAGACTGCATTCTATTTCTTCCTCAGTTATCCACTATCTCACAAAAGCATGTCTAGACTTTCTTTCTCTGCTCACCAGGTGTGTAATACCATGCTGGAACGAAGATTCCGGAAGGGAAGCAAGGGTAGGCCCCTGCACTCGCTTCAGCAGTGTCTCTTATAATTAATGTTCATGGAAAAAATGGTGGATAAAATTCTCCACTCTGTTATACCAGTTAGAGACAAAGATTTTTGTTAGGTGATTTTTCTTGTGTTTCTTAAATTATATCAAATATAAAGCATTCTTCATTCATTCATTCATGAGATGCTTACAGAACCTTTGCAATGTGCATACCTCAATGCTAGGCGCTGAAGAAGACAGATATAAAGAAGTGAAAGAGGTGATGTGTGGTCAGCATCCTTCAAGAACTTATTACTGAGGTGAAGAAACAATGTTAACTGTCTTGGATAAAAGCAATTGAAACTGGCAGTTCAGAGCATGAATGTGACATAAAATAAAGAAATCACCTGCTACTATAGCGTGCACTTAGAAAGTCTTCTACTTGGCTAGCACCTTAATGCCCTAAACTGTGCAAATTATTATTATTCATTAACTTCCCTTTCCAAATGCAGAATGGAGGAACAGTTCACCATGCATGACAATTAAAGATACAAGGTCATGCTTTTGCCACCTGAAGAAAGATCAGAACCCAAAACCAGTATCTTCATAGTTGACGTTACTGTGAGAATGTGAAAAGCTGAGGGTAGGGAAGAAGCCTTGTTCCCTGTATCCAAATGTGAAGAGCAGTGTGTTATTTGAATCTCTGCTGGAAGGGTTCAGTAAGACTGTATAACTGCCGTCAAACACAAGATATCAGAGAGTATCATAAAACAACACTGTGTATAGTCATTAAAAAATTTAACCAGTTAATGGAAAATTGGGAAATAACATTCTGTAGATTTGCAGAAAGGTGTGAATGCCAATAAACAGCTGCTAAGTTGTTTTTGTGTTATTGTGAAAAACGTTTCGAGGCAAATCTCCCAACCTGGCAACAAATATAACAAATCAATTGGAAATGGTCACAGAGTGCCTTTAAATTCCTATCGCCTTTAAAGCTATCTAACCCTCTTAGCCCCCAGCTGATAACAGCACACATTTCATATCCACTTGTGACAAAATAAAAATGTGTATCTATGGTTATCAGTGTTGATTGATATATAGTTGAAATAGTTGGGTTCCAGCACACTGTACTTTAGAAATAGGTTTTCTGCATGTTGCAAGTCTGTGATATCAGCTCTTGTTTTATGATTTCTGCTCCTAGCTCTGTGAAAACTTCTTGGCTAAATCTCCACTAAATGATATACGGCTGGTGTCCTTTTGCTTGAATTAAAGGCTCCAAATGTATTTTGTGTGATTTTATATCATTTTGAACTTCATAATGCAGGCTATGAATAATTCACTTTGGCTGAATAAAAAGCAGCCAAAGGTGAATAAGTGAATAACTAGAATGATGCATTTTAAATACGGTCCCTGGGCACTTTAAATTCCTAAGCTGTCTTGTAGGCCAAAAATAAAGTGCAAAATGGCACACTAAGGTTTGAAAGGTTGTCATCCACATCTCAAAAAGAGGCACAAAAGCTTTAAAGCAAAGCAGTTGAGCAGGAAGTAACTACTCCAATAGAAAATGTCCAAAATAATAAATGTAAGGTAATAAAAAAGGTTAAAATTCACTAATGATAACATAAGAATTAAAACCAAAAGACTATTTCTCTTAAACCCAGTAAGAAGGGCTGCCCTCGTAGGCCCTACAGAGTCTCAAATATCACAAAACAAACAAAAAATTTGTTAGAGGACACCTAAGTGTCTCTCTTAGACTTAGGTGAACACTTAGGTGTTCTCTCTTGAAAAATATTGTCAAAGATTATTTTTAGCTGTAAGATTAGGAAACGTAAAGTTCAAGTTTCTCAGGAGCTTTTATTCTTAAGCAAAGAGCATTCAACATCACTCAAAACAAAAGATAAACATATGTTACCAAGTACCATATGTCATTTGTAATTTTGTTATCAAAAAGCCTTATAAAGTGTAATTATGTTGTCAAAAGTAAATCTAAAATTTTAGCTGTTTTCAATAATTTTGAGTTTCATTAAATATAAGGTATGTGTTGTCTTTTACGTCAATAGATATATTAAAAGAAAAATGTCTTCAAAATCATAAGAAAATAATTTTAATTTTTTGAGTCTTACATTTCCTAGTATTCATGTTTTCAGTGAAAACATTTCAAATTATTTACACTTTGAATGCAATTAAACTTTTTAATCTTTTGGGTCATTTAATATAACAAATTATGTGAAAATTTGGTTATAACACAACTAGTGATTTTTCTGATATGAAGGCAAGAATACATTTTTTTATAAAACAGCTGTAAAAAATTTATGAATAATTATGTAATTATTTTACTACCCATCTAAACATCGCTAAACTATCCACATGCAATAGTAACAACTGAATTTTTATTATCTCTGCTATTTTGTGACTTTTAGTCATACAAAACCCAGAGCTTAACACAAATTTTTATTTTTCACATTTTTGAAATTATGAGAATAGCACATTTTAACAGTTCTTTTAGCTTAAATATTAACTTTAAAATATTCGGACATATGGCATTAGCCCTCTGTTTGTATTTTTGCCCAGGGCTTTACAGAGGAGAGGGGTAGGCCTGCAAAAAGGACATGTCTGTTCCTAGAAAATGGCAAGATTACAACATGCTTTTGAAAGAAACTGATAGTATCTTCTTGTTTAGCAATTTGGAAATATATAATTTGTATTTAAATAAAAGTAATCTGAAGAAAATTTTTCAAAACAGTTAAACTGGAAGGACATACGACAAAATATTCACAAATATACTGTCAATTTTTATTTATGAAATTACTACCGTCTTTTATTTTCTTTATATTCTTTTATTATTTTCTAAATATTCTACAATAATCATGAAAGATTTTATTAATATAATGAGAACATAATTTAAATATGCCTCTATTATATTACTAATATTTATATAAGTTTAATTATTTCACTTTCCATGACCCTAGTGGCCTTTCAGTTATTTGAGCAATGTATTTCCTTAAGTAAGATAGTTAAAACAAAAAAAAATACTTTAAACAGTGATTATATAAATCATTATTTTCTCCTTCCATTCATATTAACTCATCATAAAGAGTTATTTGAACAAACTGAATGGAAAAACATCCTTAACTTTGTGTTTCCCTTTTCTCCTCTCCTCTGCTCTCTCTCTTTCTTCAGTGCATACTAGGATGTCTTCAACAAATTGTTCACAACCCCTTTCTTGACTTTCTTTGTAAGATAAAAAATATACATATATAAAATATACATCATGTCTTGGTGACAAGAGGGGTCTGATAATGTAAAAGTACGTGGAGAAATAAGATGATTGATTCTGATTTTACAAATTTCTATGAGACTGGGAACCATGTTAGATGTAACAAATATATTTTCAAAGATTTTTTTAGCTTTAACGTTAGAAAATGTAAAGTTCAAGTTTCTCAGAAGCTTTCATTCTTAACCAAAGAGCTTTCACATCACTCAAAACAAAAGAACAAAATATGTTACCAACAACACAGAATTTAACTGAAAATCTGTCATGCCTATGTAACCACATGTCTTTTGTGATCAAATTTTTCGATATTTTTGTTCATTCCCTTCTTGGGTTATTTCCGCACATAATTAAAAATAAATTGTTAAGCGTAAGATAAGATAAAACTGGTTATCTAATGATGACGGTGATGATGATGTCTATACTGATACTTAGCATGGTAGTTTGGTGGAGGAAATTGGAAGTCGTGTGGTATCAGTAGTGCATGTGTTTATGTGGGATGATTGACCATTAGTAACCAGAAGCCCAATCAAGGCAGATTAACAGAGAATATATGAGTAATGAATTAGTGTTTAGTTGACATAGCCTCATGGACTACTATAACTGGAAAGGAAAGTATTCACTCATCCTAACCATTTCATTTTATTTATACCGTTGGATTTTTTACCATAATAAAAAAGAAATATATGTGCAACATAGAAAATAAGAAAAATGTTGGGAAAATAAAGGAAAAAACTACACAGGGCCAGCCCCATAGCCGAGTGCTTAGGTTCACGCGCTCTGCTTCGGTGGCCTGGGGTTTCACCGGATCGGATCCTGGGCGTGGACATGGCACCGCTCATCAGGCCTTGCTGAGGCAGCGTCCCATGTAGCACAACCAGAGGCACTCACAACTAGAATATACAACTATGTACGGGGGGGCTTTGGGGAGAAGAATTAAACAAAAAAGAAGAAGAAGAAGGTTGGCAACAGTTGTTAGCTCAGGTGCCAATCTTTAAAATATTTTTAAAAAATTACATATAAGTATATCATCTAAAATTATTATTGTATTTCAATCGAGATTTTTTTCTTTCTCTGTGTGCATGAATGTTTTTTAAAAGGGCCAAAATGTGTATATTTATATCTACATATATATGTATATAATTGTGTACATATTATTTTGAAACCTGATCTTTAATTAAATTTTTTTGTGCACACTTTGTTATAATGGGCATTTTTACTACTGAACATTTCAATCGTAAGAGTGTGCTTGCCCTGATACAAACGTTTGCAGCCAATGGAGATGATGACTGAATAAAGAGGTCCACATAATTTACTTTATCAAGTTAAGAGGTCCTTGATACTGAAACCAGAAAAGAACGACGTAAACAATAGTAAAAACCTACTGGTGCAACTCTCTTATAGGACATGCATGCATTTAAAAACATTAGTAAATAAAATTGATAATACTGTAAAAATCATGACGTAATAGAGTTCAGCACAGAAAGGCAAAGAGTGTTCAATATTTAAAAATCTATCACTGTGATTCACAATATTAACATGTAAAGCAGAAAAGTCAAATAATCTTTTAGTAGAAGAAAAAGAAACTTTTGATTACCTTACCACACGTATGTTAATGCACTTAGCAAACTAAAAACATGGAAATTTCCTTAGACTGACAAAAATGCATTTAAAAGATTAGAAAGGCAGTTAAAAGATTAGAGGCATTCTCACTAAATACAGGGATAAGTTCAGATTGGTTCCATTACTGCCACAACCCATCATTATTCTGGATGTCTCATGTTAGATAATAACAGAATAAACAAATAAAAATCAGTGTCTCCACGTGTGAGATATTTGCCTATAAAATTAAAGAAAATCAATGGAGACATTATTAGAACGAATGAATTGGTTCAGCAAGTGTGCTATATTCAAGATCAACTTAAAAATCAATATCATTATTTTACAGCAACAATAACTAACTAGTGTTTGTGGTAAGAAAATAAAACCCTTCACAAAAGCAATATAATTTAAAAATCCCCAGGAATAGTGTTGACCTAAAGTGTGTAGCACTTTTATAGAGAAAATTACATAACATATTTGAAGTACATAAAAGAAGGCCTGAATAAACAGAAAGCTAGACAGTTTTCCTGGATTAAAAAGGCATACTGTTGGGGCTGTAGTGGTTAAGTTCTCATGCTCTGGTTCAGTGGCCCGGGATTTGCAGGTTTGGATCCCTGGTGCATACCGACACAGGGCTCATCAAGCCACGCTGTGGTGGTGGCCCATATACAAAAGTAGAGGAAGACTGGCACAGATCTTAGCTCAGTGACCATCTTCCTCAAGCAAAAAGAGGAAGATTGGCAACAGATGGCCAATCTCTGCTGCCAATCTTCCTCACAAAAGAAAAAAAAGGAATATTATTTTTAAATGTCAATTCTCTCTTAATTTCTTCAAAATTCTGTGTATATCCAATGATACTCCCAACAGAAGTCTTGATGAACAGAGTAAATTTATATGGGAGAGTAAAATTATGTGTTTAGCTATTTTTTCAGTAAAATAAAAACAAATAGAAGAATTCACCCCACAGATAGAAAGATATTTATAAAGCTACACAAATTAAAATAATGTTTTATTTAATAGACCATTTATAGAGAATTATGAGGCTAGAAACATACCTATGCATATATAGAAATGATATATGACAAAGGTGGCATCATAAACATTGTAGAAAGCAAACACTACTCAACAAAGAGGTTGGAAAATCTGGCTTTCCATTTAGGAATAAAAGGACATACATTCTAGATGGGTAAAAAAAAGTTAAACAAGCATTTAAAACAATTAGATGAAAAATATGAAAATATTTTTATAACATATTAGAGAAGGCTTTTTTCAATGTAACAGCAGATACACACATACAACCAAGTATATTTTTAAAAATAGATAAAATGTAGGTCATTATTTTAAAGATTAAAAAAAAAGACCTCACTTCCCAACAGCAAATTCATGTATAAGTGCTCTTGTCACGCTTCTGCTCAAAATTCTCCAGTGTTAGCCATCTCTCACATGGTAAAAGCTAGAGTACAATGACCTTTTGGCCCTTTATTATATGGCTCTCTGGTACCTCTCTCTCATCTCCTACTACTGTCCCCCTGGCTCTATCCATTCCAGACACACTAACATCCACATTGGACACAGTCTCATCTCAGTGTCATTGCACTTGATGTCCTCTCTCTTCTCCTTCACTCTCGCTGCCCTCTGCGCAGATATCCATATGACTCATTTTCCCTTACGTCTTTCAGATATTTGACTTCCATGACATTTGTCCTTCATCAATTGCCTTTCTTCACATCTCTATTTAAAATAACTCTTGAATAGACCTAAAGGGTATTATGCTAAGTGAAATAGACAGAGAAAGACAAAAACCATATGATTTCACTTATGTGTGGAATCTACAAAAAAAAACGAACAAACAAAACAAAACAGAAACAGACTCATAAATACAGGAAACAAACTGGTGATTACCAGAGGGGGTTGGGGTTTGAGGGGCTAGCAAAATAGGTGCAGAGGATTAAGAGGTACAAATTTTCAGTTATAAAATAAATAAGCCATGGAGATTGAACGTACAGCATAGGCAATATAGTCCATAATACTGTAATAACATTGTATGGTGACATATGGTAACTAGACTTACCATGGCAATCATTTCATAACATATATAAATATCAAATCACTCTGATGTACACCTGGAACTAACAGGATATTGTATGTCAATTATACTTCTATTAAAAAAATAAAGTGAAATAAAAATAAAATCCCTCTTGGCTATTGTGAATAATGCTGCAGTAAACATGGGGATGCACATATTGCTTCAAGATATTGATTTCAATTCCTTCGCACATATACCCAGGAGCGGGATTGCTGGATCATATGGTAGTTCCATTTTGAATTTTTTGAGCAACTGCTATATTGTTTTCATAAAGGCTATACAGTTTTACATTCCCACCAACAGCTTCTGAGGGTTCCCTTTTGTCCACATCCTTGCCAACCTTCGTTATGTCTTGTGTTTTTGATAATAGCCATCCTAACAGGGCTAAAGGGAGGGGGAAAGGGAGTGATACAGGTCAAAGGATGTAAATTATCAGTTAAAAGAATTTTAAGTTCTGAGGATCTAATGTACAGTATGGTGACTATAGTTAACAACATATGTACTTGAAAGTTGCTGAGAGTGGATCTTAAGCATTCTCACCACAAAAAAAGTTAACTATTAACTATATGAGGTGATGGATGTGTTAATTATCTTGATCTTCATAATCATTCTACAATGTATATCAAACCATCACATTGTATACCTTAAGTACATACAATTATATTTGTCAATTATTTAATAAAGTTAAAAAATTAAAAATTAAATCTCTCCATCTCGCCCTATCACTTGCTGTATTACCTGTATAGGAATTATCACAATTTGATATTTTAACTATTTTTTATATTTTTAATTTCTCTATCCAAACCTCCCCCAGCCTCCCACTAGAATATAAGCTCCATGAGAGCAGATGTTTTCTCTATTGTTTATTTCCATGTCTCCAGCACCAAAGACAGAGCCTGGCGTTGCCTCAAAACATTTTTTAAATGAATGAATAAACAGGCAGCATTGGGGATATCTGGAGAGAAGTGGGCAGGCCATAATGACGGGACGGAACATTTTCTATAAATTGATTGTCTTATTACATTAAAAAATAGACAAAGTGAACATCAGAAAATTATAATTAGTGGTTAATTTTGTATGATAATAATATGGGTTTTTAGTATTTTCCTATACTTTTAAATTTATCAAAATAAAAAAATGAAAAATGTCTCAAAAAATGAGATAATAATTACTGGTACCAAGGATATGCACACACTTGAGATTCTTAATTCATATTGCCAGATTTTCAAAAATGGAGATAACCTAGTACCCACGAATAAGTTAACGCTTCAAAAAGACAGTATAAAAAATTTGTTTGATGAAATTTCATGCAACCATTAAGAAGCATATGCAGCCATTAAGAACATCTAATGACATAGTAAAATGTTCAAGATAAAATTTTAAGTGAAAAATAGAGGTTATGAAATTGTGTACACAGCAAGATCTTAAGCCTGCTATATGTGTGTTAATGAGTATATGTGTATATAATACATAAATAGTAAAGAAAAATACGCATTTTAACATGATTTCTAAGAAGTGAGATTATGAGATGATTTTTATGCTTTTTCATACTTCCAAAATTCTCATAGGAAATTTTATAAGCAGAAAAAAAGATAAAATCTCTTAGAAATAAAATTCACTCTGCTGTATTTGAATTTTTTCTCTCAATAGGGCTATGTGACATTTAGGAATATTTCTATTTTGGTTTCAATAGTTAGATTTATAATCATACGTTTATATAATTACCTTTAGTTCTTTCTTTCTTTGCAAAAGTCTAGTATTTCCTATTATGGACAATGATATTATTTCCTTGTGTCTTTTTCCTCCATCTCTTCCCTATTCTCTATTACACCACCTGATTTTAGTTAATATTGTCTTTGTTAGTTTTTACCTTTACCATGTTATATTTTTAAATACTTAATCTTTTGTGAAAACGAATTCATTGAATCCTATAATTTTTTGTGCATCAAAATATAGATATGATGGTCATTCTGTAATCACGAATTATTGTAGTTACCTGGCTCTTTGCCAGGGCCCCAAAGCCTGTGGTTCAAGAGTTTCTCATGCTTCTCATATTTGTGACTGTGAGAGTCAGGCCTCTAGAATTCCAGACAAACCTTTTATAATTATTATTTAAGCATTCTCAATGCTTTACATTAGAAATTAATGTATTGGTCATATGCCTGAAACTTTGCAGATTTTTTATTAGTAAAAGTCCTGAAAGAAATGAAATCTACCTCCTGTAGTTCAAATGAAGAGACATTAGATAAAAGTCTTCTTATGGAGGTGTGAAAAGCTTTAAAGGAACAAGCAAGGGATGGGAGAGCACCCACAGATTAGCAACAGAGAAAAGCTTTTATCACCTCAGGGGAAGTCTTTATGACTCCAAAGTCTGGAGCAGATAGGGAAGGAAAAGTGTTACTGGATCCCAGAGAGACCTGGTGCCAAGGAGAAGCCACTCAGTGGGAACGGTGGTTGGGGAGGAGGAGGCAAGAAATGTAGCACCAAAGTCAGCACAGAATAGGAAAGGAATGTCCCACATCTCTCTAGTCCCATTCTGTGATCACCCATTGAGATGGAGCCTCCCATTGACTGAATCCAGTGAATATGCAGTTGGGAACAGAGCCTGCAAGATTCAGGCAACAGGGCCCAGCCTCCCAAGCCAAGGCAGACAAAGTAAGTGTGTGTTTGGGATTGGTAATGGAGACTAACTTGCACAGGCTACCACTTTAGCCATTCAGCAACGCAGTAACCTTTACTTCTGCCTGATGTCAGCATTTCTTGCATACTCATCTTTAAATCAGACCTGTGTATTTTTCCTCTTCTGTTATCTGGTCACAAGGAACTTTCCATGAAACCATAGGTATTGATTGAGAGTGAGGTAGAAAAGTGGCAAGTGTGAGCAGTAGAAAATTATTTTTTTGGTGGGGGGGAAGATTAGCCCTGAGCTAACTGCTGCCAATCCTCCTCTTTTTACTGAGGAAGACTGGCCCTTAGCTAACATCTGTGCCCATCTTCCTCTACTTTATATTTGGGATGCCTACCACAGCATGTCTTGTCAAGTGGTGCCATGTCCGCACCCAGGATCCGAACCAACAAACCCAGGGTTGCCAAAGCAGAACATGTGCACTTAACTGCTGTGCCACCGGGCCAGCCCACACTGTGATTTCTTGCTGGTCCCCTCCATTGGCCAAACCCTTCCAGATTGCAGAGGGCTAGGGAGCCTAGGTGAGGAAGTCTGCAGGCATCAGCTTGACAGAGAGGGATGGAGATTTGTTGTGGTTGCAGGAAGACGAGTGTAAATAACCATCACAAATTTAATCTGTTGAAATCGGGTCTTATATTGACTCAACTCTTAAAACTCCATCAACCAAAAATTAGAGAGGACATATTTTAAATGGGTAATATTTTAATAATGCCATTCCTAAGTCTATAGTTAGCATAATTTTTCCATTTATTCAAAGATAACTGGCATATATGCGTAAGGGTGTGAATTTGAGAGTAACAGGGGGGTTGAGAAAGAGGTTATTTCACTGTTTTCCATCAATTGTTGCCAAAGATACTTAGAAAATAATAAACAATGTTAAATAATAAACCATGTTAAAGTTTCCAGAGTACTCTAACCTGGATGACTGACTCATTAGGTTTCCCAAAGAACTATGAGCTTTCCATTGCTGATGTTCTCCCATGAGATGGTATATTCCTTCACCATTTAGATAACCACCTGGTCAAAAATACTCAGAGCTTTTGAATTTCCATCCACTCTATAAGTAATTTTTAGAGCACCATAGCTATTGCTGATGACAAATTATTTCCCGTAATTCTCACGATGCTAAACTTTGTTTTTCTACAGAATAGTCTGAACAAATAAAACTCTGCTCTCTTTCCTTTTGTGATCTTTTATCTTGCTTTATACTTTCTAGAAAGATTCCTTATGTCAGAAACTCTTCCTTTTGAAGACAGTGTTTTCAGAATATGCTCCAGAGATACTTGCTTTGAATCTACTCGTTGTCTGACATCTATAGTGTGACATTTTTGTTTCATGCAAATTAAATAAATCTCTCATACCACAGTTTATTAAATGCTGATGGTCATATTCACTTTATAAAACTCAAGCAAATTTTGAAGCAACATTCATTTGGTAACTATAGGCTTGACATAAGAGGAAAAATCAGTTTTTAAAAAGAAGGGGCCGTAGATTATTTTATCTAATACTGCACATCGAAAAAATAACTTATTTTTATTCAGCACCTTCTTCAGTATTCACACAATGTCTTCTTGTCTATTTAATTTTAAATGTTTAGTCTGAATATATATATATATATATATATATAATGAAGAATGAAGAAGTAGAAATCAATGATTCATCATAAAGGCAAAACTCTGTAAATACTGACCTAGATGAAAAATATAACATTGCAGCACTATAGAAGTCTTTTCTTTTATGACCTTCTTGTTACAACCATCATCTCTCATAAAAATAACCACACTCATGTCATTTATAGGAATCATATGCTCATTTTCCTGTATGTTTTACCACACAAGTAACCATTCTAAAATAACAAGTTCAATTTTGTGTTTTCTTTTTGTTAAGATGTTATTGTAAGGGATCTTCAGTTTAACGTTATATTTTTGAGATGTATCTATGTTACTGCATGCAGCTCTCCTTATCCATTTTTATTGCGGTGTAGTTTTCTTTGTAATAATATACAGCTTTTTTTCCATATGACTCTTGATTTGAAATTTGGGTTAGCTATAGTTTGGGTTTTATAAATAACGTTGTTAAGACCATTCTTTTACGTGTCTCAGTGCAAGGAAGGAGCAAATTTAAGCATTGAGTAGTCCAAACCTCTAATTTAACAGATAAAGATACTAATTACTTAAGTAGTTATGTAACAAAGTCAAGGTTACATTTTTGATGATTGAATTTTGTTATGTTTTAGGAGGAAATTTTTCATCCAAAGTATACTGTTTTTCAGCCATTTTTGCCTTCCCTAATTCCCACATCTGTCAAATTTTCCCATTCCTTTACTCTTCTGTAGGGAGAATATTTTGTTTATTTTCCTTTGATTGTACCTTACAGAATTATTGTAGTCATTGATAATATAATCGATAATATATCTCAAAATAATATTTATATCTTGAAGAAAATTGAGTAGTTTTTATTTTCTTTAGAATCAAGTACATACCCTTAATTCCAAGATTTGAGGAAGATCCACAGAGCCACATAAATATCCCATAATGCATGAGTGATATACAATAATGTGAGAGGAGAGAACATTGCTTTCTGACCTTCACACAAATTCTCCTATGCCCCATTGCTAGAGGGCTGAGAGCCCTTTAGACTTTGTGATCTACTTAGCATGGCTGTAAATGTCATTCTTATTCATAGCAACATTTAATGTTTTCCTGGATTTTGCTAAACTATTTACCACAATGATATATTGCAGAATTGAATTCCACAGCTTGATTGTGTGCTGCATAAAGAATTGTATTGTTCATCAGTCTAAAGTGGAATGCGATTCATTCTCATTGAGAGTCAGCTTGTTTCCATAGTCTGAGAATGGGAGGAGAAAACACCTTATGTTTTCAGTAAAACATTCATTACTTTTATAGCTGTTTTCCTTTTCGTCGTTTACTTCTCTCCATTACTAAGTAAATCACACTATAACGTCTTCCAGACATAAATTTTATATTTATTTTGGCCTTTTTACCCAGCATTAACATTTGGCCTGATTTTAATCTGTCACATTTTACATAATCTTCATTATAAATTGACTACTGAGTGAAACTGATGCTCAAAAGAAATCTACAAGCACTGCAAGGAAAAGACATCAGCATTATACAGTGAGGAATAAATCAGAGTTGAAAATTTGGAATTTTTAAGTTCTGTACATATGAATGCTCCATGTTGTCTTTTCTCTTGTTACATCTGCCAGAAAATTGGAAAATGCTTTCTTCTACCAGTTTAATTACACTCAAAAATTTATATCATTTAAAACAAATATTTATATATAATCAACATTGAAATAAACTCATTTATTTTTTACATATGTGAAATTAATGCAAATATGTCCATGTTAACTTTAAATATAAATTACCTCATAGTGAGTTTTCTCTGCAAAGACATTTAGAGTTAGCACTTCTGCCCATGACAATGTTTCAAGAGCACTTTTCTAATAACAACAGGAAAGGAATAAAATTATTTTAGTTACCCAAAAAATTGCTTGCAATGATATTATTCCTTGAATACTGATTGTAGGAGCAATGGTTTATGCACATCTAAAACACTTTCTTTATATGACGCCAACAGAAAACAATTTTTAAAAAGGATTGAAAACAAAGAGACAAAAGACAATTGATGAATAGTATCCACAATAATACTGATACTCAAAAGAACAAAACGGCCATAAGATTTTTATGAAAATTGACTTGAATAATTAATTTTTGCACATAAATTTAGATGATATTGAGAGTTTATTACTTTGTATATAATTGCTTCCTGTGGAATTCTTTTCAGATATTAGTTCAGACATGCTTGCCTTAATTCTTCTTATAGACAATTCTACGACTGTTAAAGCTAGAAGTCTGCTAGGTGAATTTTTCATAGCAAACATATTGCTTTTCATCCATTTAACAATGTAATTGCTTAAACAAATCAAATGTGTGTATATTAATAATCATATCAAGATCTCTAACCCCTCCAGACTACAATGATATAGTAATTTAACAAGAATTGCTTTGTTCTTCTACAAGCCTGTCAAATCGAGGTTTTAATTATCTTCTCACCACCTCTAGGCCTTTTCATATTCAGATGGTATGTAAATTACTGTAGTCTCTCATTTTGAAAGAGTTAAGGGATAAGACTATCTCTAGAATATTTCTCTCTTACCTCTATTAGCCACATATCTGCCTTCCTGTAGAATAAAATTCAAAGAGAAAATATAGGAACTTAATCCCAGAGAGGAAAATGAGTAAGAAAGAATCCTTGTTCTCAACAAAATAAACAGTAACAATCCTCAGGGTCATCAAAGTATAATTGAGGGAAAATAAGTTAAAATATTTTTTTAAAAAATTTCCAAAACAAAACAAAATGTATCTTCATTAAAATAGACTTCTTTGTTAAACAAACATTTTTTAAGCACCCACTATATGTTAGGCACTATTCTAAACTTGGGGCTATAACATTGAACCAGAAAGACAAAGTCCCTGTCTTTGTCTGATTATATCTTATATGCTAAGGAGAGAGACAGAAAATAATTAAACATATGATATGTAATATATCAGGCAGTAGTCAGTGCTATAAAGAAAAGGAAATGAGGTAATGAGAAGGAGTGAATGAGGGAGAAAATCTAGGGAAATCATAAAGGGCTTCTCTTCTTACATGAAAGTTGACCAGCGATCTGTAGTAAGAGAGTGATACACAGATATCTGTGGGAAGAACATGAGAGATGGTCAAAGCTGATTTCAAGGTGTTAAGTCTGATGGATTAAAATGATGGAATTACCATTAACTGTGATGATAAAGACTGAAGGAGAAGAGCATTAGCAAAAATCAGGAGTTTGGATTTGGACGTGTTACTTATGAAGTGCCTATGAGACATCCACAGGGAAATATCACATAGACAGTTTGACATTAGACTAGAGATCTAATGAGAGATCTATACTGGATTACAAAGTTGATAGTTATCAACATATGATGACATTGGAAGCCATGAGGTTGATATGATAATGAGGGACTGGGTAAAGATGAAGAAGAGAGGAGATCTGAAGGCTGAGCCCTGGAGCTTTCCAGTTGCTGGAGTCAAGAAGAGGAGGAGGATATAGCAATAGAAACTGAAAAAGAGCACTCGTGATAGAGGGAAACCAAGAAAAAGTGTTGTACTGGAAGCCAAGTGAAAAAACTGTTTGAACTAAGAGAGAGTGAACAATTGTGTTAGATGCTATTAAATACTGGTCAGATACAATAAAGATTGTGAATTGACCATTGGAACTCACAAAATTGAGGCCATGATTGAATGTCACTAAAGCTGTTTTGACGTAGTTGTCTGGGTAAAAGCTTGATTGGAGTGGGTTCAAGAGAGGACAAAAGAAAATGATTGGAGAGAGAGTACATAAATAGCTTTTTTGAGGATTTTAATGTAAAGGGGGCAAAGAAATGGAGAGAAAGTTATAGAAGGATATGAAGTTGAAGGAGTTTTGTTTGGGGAAGGAGATAATACAGCCTGTCCATATGTTGGTGAGAAATATAAATGACAGAGAGAAACTCAAGGAAGAGGAGAGAAAGGGTTATGTCTTTCAGTAGGCAAGAGAGAATGGGATCCAGGTCACAAGTGTAATGGTTAGCCTTGGACAGCATCAGTAACAATCCATTCTTTCATAGCAATAGGAGGGAAGGGAAAGGATGTAGATCCAGATGAAAGTAGATTGGTAGATGTGGTGGTAAGACTGGAATCTTTTATCAGTTATATTTTATTTCATCAGGAAATAAGAAAGGTCATGAACTGAAGGTAAATAAAGAGAAGGAAATATTCATACTTTGTGAAGAGAGAAGAAGGTATGAAATAGTTATCTAAGAAAGTAGGAGAACAAATGCATTAGGGAAATATGGTGTGATTCCATTAGGACTCATGCATTTACAATGAGATTCTGTAAGCACCTTTATGTGTTTTTCCATTCAGGTTTAGCTGCTTAGGTGCAGATATGAAATAGGCAGAGAATTATATTTAGCTATGGTTGGGGTTTTGTCAGGCAAGTAAAATAAAGAGAGAGGGAACGAGGAAATTGAAAGTGTACGTGAGGGCAGCTAGGCTGGGAAAGCGATGATTGAGGGGTTGAGAAGGAGGGGAAACATGAAGGTCAATTGATTCATGCCTCCTTGCAGTTTAACAATATTGGAGGTCAGTTTACACGATGGAAGGGGATTAGAAAGAAAGGAGGTAGTGATCAGAATGGATGCATGGAAATGAGATTAAGGAGTGAGTACTGTTATATAGTTATATCAGATATTAGAGAGAGAGAGAGAACTGACTTCTTGATCTTAGTATTTGAGCCAGGAGATGGTTGGGTCATGGCTGAGCATTGGATTCATTGGTACAAAGACCTCTGCTTCCAGGCACCACAAGACTACATAAGATGGTGCAGGGGCTGGCCTGGTGGCGCAGCGGTTAAGTTCGCACATTCCGCTTCTCTGCAGCCCGGGGTTCACCAGTTCAGATCCCGGGTGCAGACATGGCACCGCTTGGCACACCATGCTGTGGTAGGCATCCCACGTATAAAGTAGAGGAAGATGGGCACGGATGTTAGCTCAGGGTCAGGTTTCCTCAGCAAAAAAAAGAGGAGGACTGGCAGTACTTAGTTCAGGGCTAATCTTCCTCAAAAAAAAAAAAAAAAAAAAAAGATGGTGCAGAATTCTTTCTGCTTTTTGTTCCTGCCTTTGTCATTTTTTTCAGGAAAACTGAGGTGGGGGAGAATTGTTAGGCTGAGTGAATTATCACTGTATTTGTGAGTATTTCAGACTTCACTTTGTCCTGCCTGCTAACACCTTAACCAAAAGTTTGATAGCCAAACACAGCATTTGCCCTCAAGTAGCATCCTTGCCTCACTGTTACATGAAGAAGGACTTCTGTCTCTGGAAAGCAGCTAATTTAGGCTTCCGTGCCTCCACTGCTCTTTGATAGTCCTTTAGAAAAGTGTGGGTTCCATTTTATCTGGATTTCGCTTGATGTACTATGGGCACATAGATAGTCTGTATCATTTTACATCTTACGCAGAGTGAAATTCACCATCCATGTTTTCAACTTCTTGGTGCATGCCCCACTATAACCAGTATCTCTTAGGATGAGCTTAATCAATGCCTGATTGAAGTAAACCAAGGAAGTCTTTTCCTTATTCTTCTAAATGATCATGATCACTTTGCTTCCGCTGACCCTCCATAGTGTTCAGTATATTTTTGGGTACATATCACATTCTGCCTTATTACCACCCCTCTTGTATTCCTCCATGTAGAAAATACTCCTAATAAGCCTGCCTCACAATTTGGTCTTCAATGATCCACCTTTTTGGATCCAGGACTACTCATCACCTCATCTTCTAGTGTACCTGAAGTAATGTTTTGGCAAGAATAATCAGATTTCGAGATTCTTCATCATCATGTTTTTCATCTGAATGCATTCATGTTTGTTTATCGTTCTGTAATCTGGCATCCACAGGTGGAAAAAATCTCTCCATTTCCAATAACCACGCAATCATATTTCATTTCTTTATTTGGTCTCTCCAACTTATGATGTCTAACTTTCTTAAGTTTAAATCACAATGAGAGATTTTGGTTTGGTTTCACATTGCGCTTCTCAAGAATAACAGACTTGGGTCATCTTCATGTGGAAAAGAAAGCAGTTTAATCTAGCCAGCCCCTTTCTGTTCTGGAGTGATAAACAAGTTGAATAAAAGGTCAAGATTTTATCTCTATTGCAGTTTACTTTGTTGTTACAAACCATAATTACAGTCTATGGTGTCCTATTAATTATTATGAATTTTCACCTAATATATTAGGTATTGTCTCAGGATTTTAAAAACTGAAAATTTTCTTAAGTATATTTTATATGCTTTATTTTGATACTTTACTATTTCTCCTTCATTTGTCTCTCTTTAGCACAAGTAAACAAAGAAGATACTGTAAAGTACTATCTTTGTTCACCATGTTTGTACACCTCATAAAAGTATGATTGATTAGAAAGTTTACAGGTCTGCTCCTTTTAAAAATTGGAGACTATTAATATCCCTTCATAAGATATTGTATAAGCAAGCACAGTAATTAAGCACATGTGTTTTACACTCACAGACCAGGGATTAAGTGGGTATAATTGCTTGCCATATACTCATGTGTATAAGTCAGAGGTCAATTGTGCAATAATAAGTAAATACATAGACTAGCATGTCGTTATGATATTGTATGGCATATCATTTTGGCTATAATTGTGAGTTTAGGCTGCTTTGTATTTGACTTTGGAATAGGCCTACATATTTAAATTAAAGATGCGTGCTCATGGTGTTACCATATTACAACTTTGGATCAAGTGATCAAATGGAAGTACAAATTAAACTGTAGATTTGATGAGCAAAGCAGGATAAATTTGACTATTTAGAAATTGTTGGAAACTATTAACAGAAACTGGTAATTAGACTTTCTCGTTTTCTTTGCAAAGAAATTTTTGAGTATCTCGTAAATTTGCAAGATACATTTCAAAAGTTTCTACCAAGAAATAATGATTTCATTTGGTTTAGAAACTTATTTATTGATAGAATTAAACCAGTATCTAACTGAAGAATATGCTCAGTTGTTGGCCATTAATGTATATGTGTGTGTATATATATTCCTACTATTCTTTCAATATTCAGAATAAGTTAAATTAAATAGTATACTGAACTTTAAAGACAAGCTATGAAATGATTGCTACTATTAGCAATGTCTTATCTATATAAATTTTATTGTTTTGAGGTTGTGTATCAGAAACAAGACTCAGGAATAAAGGTAAATTATGTAGTTAAAATGGTAAACTGACTGCAATTGTCAATCATTATGCCAATTTTATAAGTTATGTTCATCAAAACAACTCCATATTTTATTGCCTGACCTTGTAATAATAAAATGTTATAGAAGTGAACTTGCAAGAAGCATTAATAATTTTAAAAATGATTTGTTTTAAACATTGTGGATAAGCAAGTGATTCATTATAATAAAAGAAATTTGCAACTATTTCTTCTCTACTCCCCTTCCTCCCTTTGACAAATCTAGGCCCTTACAGCTTGGTATTTCAAATACACTTTATTTATTATAGAAACCATTTTAAGTTCTTATATGCAATGATGTCTGCATCAAGCTGCACACTAAATAAATATTAGGCTTCAATACTTTTGTGTGTGTGTGTATGAGGAAGACTGACCCTGAGCTAACATCTGTTGCCAGTCTTCCTCCTTTTGCCTGAGGAAGATTGTGTTGCTGAGCTAACATCTGTACCAATCTTCCTCTACTTTACGTGGGATGCCGCCACAGTGTGGCTTGAGGAGTGGTGCTAGGTCCGCGCCTGGGATCTGAACCCGTGAACCCCCAGCCGCTGAAACGGGGAGTGCAAACCTACGACTACACCACCAGGCCAGCCCTGGGCTTCAATACTTTTTTATGAATAAATGGTAAAACCAGATTACCCATTTTTTACCTTTAACAATTAATTATTATTAAACCATTATCGTTTTTCCATAGGCAATGTGCATCTTACTCTGCATCATGATATTCATGGCAAGTTATGCTGATTGATATTTTCTCCCTATTTTGTCTTCTTAGGGAGAGCAGTTGAGAGGACGCTAAATGTTACAAGACCAAGACGCTAGTTTCAACTTCACTTCAGTATGATACTTGGTTTCCTAACTTCTCTAAGCCTTAGTTTCTTTTCTTCACCTATCAAAAGAGAAATATATAATACACTCTGTTTTCCTGATATAGATATGCAATAATTGAATCAGATAATACATATAAAAGAACTGTTCTAGCTCTAAAGTATCATGAAAGAAGATGTTGTTTGGTTATTATGTTTCCGATAGCAGTTTCTAAAAAGAAAGAAAAAAGAAAGAGAGAGAAAAACAACTTATTCCTTTATTTTTATAAAATTAGACAGCATCATAATCCTCTAGATCACTACTCTAAACCAGTCTCCTAAATGGAGAAAAGAAAGGTAATGATGAGGTTGACGACATGGGAGTGTTTTGGTTGTGACGATATCTGGAAAGTGCTACTGTGTTTATGAGGGTGGGTAGCTGGGAGGCTAAACTTTCTGTAGCCCGCAGGGCAGAACCACAGGAAAGAATTATCCTACCAAAAATGCCAATAGTTATACCAAGAAAATACTTTTGGAAAACATTACTTTTCATATTGGAGTTAAATAAGTTGAATAATATACCGGTGCTTATATTTTTAAATTCTGGATCAAAAATCAGCATTTATAATAAACCAAGTATAGTTTTACTCATATGCTCATATGATAAAATATTTTATGAAATTTAACATAACCTATTAAATTATATATGTATATAATGTAAAAGTTTTATAAACATTTCTTAATTAATTATTGATGTTGTTATATAGACCTAACTTTGTAATTTGAATTATTTCTATTCCATGTTAATCTTTGGTATATTGTAGGAATATTTTAACATTAATGTAGTAGAAAGTTCTGGGACAAAAAATACTTTATTAGAAATGAAGCTTGCTTGGTGCCTAAAAAGAGAAAAATAATTAAAATTTCTGATATTATTTTACCCTAGGCAATTGTAAAATTTTCTCTACAATTAAGAAACAAGAATATTTTCCTCCCCCAGTATTATTTGAGGCAACTTTTACACATATTGGGATGAATTCAGTGACTTGTCTTCACACTGGAAGGATGTCTTGCAAGTAGAAATTAATCCCTCCTCCCCCAAATTAAAAAGTGCCTTCCATGGCTAAGTGTTGAAATCAATGCATTTATTATATACCATCACATTGTTCACCCTCCTTTGCATTTGGATGTTACAAGATGTCTTCCAATAACTTTACGGGGATGGTGTTCAGCTTTTGTGATTTCTCAGGTATAACTGTATTTAATCCTCCTTTTTGCCATTAATGTGAGTCCTCCCCATGACATAAGCAAGGAAAGATCCATACATACCATTGTATCAAGTTCCCTATGGTATGGAGACAATATATTTTGAAAATTTGTGGCTAAAGTTTTGGCTCTTTAGTTTCATCCTAATAAAATTTCAATAATAGAACCTTAGAGTTTCCACTACTTTTAGGAAAGAAACCACTAGATTAATTAGTTTTCTTCTTGGATTTCAGTAATGATTTAGGGTTTGTTTTCTACCAGTTGCCTTAGAGACAGATATTGATTTTTTAATTTGTTTACCTCATATTTGCTTTCAAGGAAAGTACTGCTCATTTCCATACAATTCATACCTATTTATACAGTGATTCAGTCCAGAAAGTTAAGGGGAGGAATATAAATATTAAAAGAATATTAGTAATGGTAGAATATGGTAATGTCATCAGTCAAGAATAACTTTGTTTAGCTTGGCCCTTATGTACTCTGCAGGTTCAATTTAATTGAAAAGGAGAAATGAATATAATTTGTAAGTCTTTTGAATTAATATGAGTGGTTTATTCTTCTATTATGTGACATCTCGATTAAAATACTTTTATTTCTCCCAACTCCAATGTTACCTAGAGTCAGGTTCAATTTTTTTGGAAGACTTGTAAAATCAATCTTCTTCCCTCTGCTCCTTTTTTATGTGCAAATCATGAGGAAATAAAATTGAAAGAAAATGTTTCCACACACAAGGACTTAGTCATTTCCTCTTGATGTTTTGTAAATCTTTCATTTTTCCTCACGGTATACAAAATTTCCAGGAAAAGATATGAGAGTACAACTAAAAAGTTATTAAGCTGATCAAATATGATATGTAGCAAATACACTGAATTAATTTAAAATAACACTCATTTCACCATATCCATGGTTGTGCCTACATTGCAAATATTGGCTACATTTACTCTCCAAATGTTTCTTGCAATACGTTTGCCTTATTTACTTCTTCTCAGCTCTTTAAAATCAAGTCTCCATGCCTAAGAAACACAGTTTCTATGTTGATAGCCCATTCATGACCATATAAACAGCTTTTTCATATGCTATATAACCTCTTTGTGGACATTTTCTTAAAACCATGTCAACTCTCTAACACTGTAAATTCTCCAGCTGATGAATGGAATTTCCTCAGTATATTCAAAGCACAGTGAAGGAACCAACCATAATCTTAGATACGGGAACTTTATTTTCTAGTCCTGGATCCACCACTAAATGAGCGACCCTGAGCATTTACTTGTCTTGATTGAGGTCACTTCCCTTGTTTTCTAAAATGTGGGGGTTAGCCATTATCTTTGCATCTTGTTTACATACTGTCGTCAGTACAGCTTTGTTGTCAGTTGCTGTTTATTCTTTTTTTATTATTTAAATTTGGAGACATGCACAAAGGTAGAAAACAACAAACCCCACCAACCAACAACACAGAAAATATTAAAATAATTAAAGCCTCCCGTGTACCCCTTCTCAAACACTTCCCCCCTTATTCACCAGAAGATTCACGCTCTTGAATTGCATGTTTTCCTCCTTGCATGAATATTCTTAGTACGTGCATATATATTCCAAAACAACATATTGTATTGTTTAATTATATTAATATTTGAATACTGATATACAGTATAAAACCTCCTGTTATCTGTTTTGTTCACTCAGCTTTTTTACTTTACGATTCATATATAAAGGATAGATGTTTCATTCCTTTTCACTGATATATATCATTCAATTGTATAAATATACCGTAATTTATCTTCTCTCCTGTTGATACATATTGGCTATTTAAAAATTTTCATTATTATAAAGAATGCTGAAATAAGATATTCTTGGACATGATGGTTTATGGTTCACTGCCTGTTAATTACCTTTTCATAACTTCTCCCTCTTTTCTATTGGAAATTTAATCTTTTACTTACAGATTAATAGAAGTCCTTAACAATTTATAGGTTCTAATTTTTATTCAGTGATATGTTTTGAAGGATTTTTCTAGTCTGTGCTTTGTCTTATAATGCTGTTAATGTGATCATTTTTTATATTTAAAATTTTAATGTAATCAGTCTATCATTTTATGTTTTTAGAGTTTTGTGTCATTTTTTTTAAGAAATCATCCTCTACCTTGAGATAAGGCATTCTCCGAATGTTCAGAAGTTTTAAGATTTTGCTGCTGCTTGTACTTAAGCTTTTAATCTGCATGAAATTAATTTTTATGTATAGTGTGAAATGTATCTCACATGGTGTGAGATAGTGATAGAATTTTAGTTTTCCCATGTGAATAACAAATTGCCCTAGCAACACTTCTTCAATAATGTTTCCGTTCATGATCTGCATGTCAATATGTCTACCCCTGTGTCAAAAATATATTGGTATAAGTGCTTTAGGTTTCTAAAATTTATTGCTATCTTATGTGGCTATTCACACACTCAGGGTTTTTTTGGTGTATTAGTGGGTTTATTTTTAGGGTGTTTTTGTTTATTTATTTTTGAATTATTTTATTGAGGTCATGTTGGTTTATAACAGTGTATAATTTCAGGTGTACATTATTATCTATCAATTTCTGTATAGACTGCATCACGCTCACCAACAGTCTAATTTTTATCCGTCACCATACATATGTGCCCCTTTACACCCTTTGCCCACCCCCAAACCCCCTTCCCCTCTGGTAACCACTATCTGTTCTCTTTATCTGTATGTTTGTTTATCTTCCACATATGAGTGAAATAATATGGAGTTTGTCTTTCTCTGTTTGGCTTATTTCACTTAATATGATCCCTTCAAGGTCCATCCATTTACACACACACTCATAGTTTTTAATCTATAAATTTATACTGACCACTCTTGATCTTTGCACTTCCATAAAGACTTTAGTATAGCCTGTTAATTGAGAAAGGATATTAGAATTTTTTTGGAATTGCATTAAATTCAACAAATATTCTGAAGAGAAATATAATATTTAATATATTGAATATTCTCATTAATGAACATAGTATATCTCACCATTTATTCTTACATAATTTTTATCTTTCAATAATCCTTAGTGATTTTTAAAAAAATTCTCATATATCTTTATTTTTGAGATTTATTCTTAGGCACCTTATTTTTGGTTACCATTTAGCATAGTGTTTTCTATTACATTTTCAACTTGCTTATTATTGGTCTATGTTGATTTTTGGTATATTCATTTGCATCTAGAAAAACTGCTGATCATTCTTCCAAATGCACTGGTTGGTTTTATACTGGTTTGTTTTAATCTGTCTTTTTAATCAGTAATATCACTTACCAAATGAACAATTTTGTGTCTTTATTTCTCTTTTTTATACCTTCTACTTTTTCTTCCATTAGTGAGCTCTCCCGGAGGTCCAGAACATGTATAATAGTGGTATTAATAGTAGTTTTATGATAAGTATAATCCATGTATATTTAACCAAGTTTAATAGGAATCTTTCTTAAATTTTATAATTAAGTTTGATGATATTGTGGGCTTTTGATGCATAATTCTTATTTCTTTATGGGCATTTTATTCTATTCCTAGATTGTATGAATTTTTATCTTTAATGAATATTGAATTATTTCTTCTGGATTTTCTATGACACTCACCTTTTTATTGAATGTGTTAACATAGCCAATTACATTATTAGATTTTCTGATGTTACAATTTCTCCCTAACACTGTAATGACAATTTTATGAATTGGAAGAGGCATCAGGAAGAGAAGAAAGTCACTAAAGGCTTCATTATCAGGCAGGTCATTGCTGTGAGCAAACCACACCTGACCCCACTGGAGAATTCAGAAAGACAGCATAGAACAAGTCTCAAAGTTATCCCAACCAAGGGGCAAGGGGTTTGTAGCATTTAGCCTCAAATTTCCATCTATCATTGGCTGAGGGTATCTCCCAAAGGTATCAATCCCTGGCATATGACCCACATGACCCACATGACCCACACATGGTGGGTAGCCACAGGTGTTTTCTCTAGGAAAAATCATTGCCTTTCAGCTGCAGGAAATGAGAGTCACTTTAAACCAGGATTTCTCATCCTTGGAAACTTTGACATTTTATGCTGGATAATTCTTTGTTGTAGAGAGCTATCCTGTGCACTGTAAGATGTTTAGCAGCATCCCTAACTTATTCTCTCACTTCACTACATTGAAGGCACTTAACAACAGTCAACCAGTTTCATGAGATGTATAATTACCATTGTCTTCATAATTTTCAAATGCAAGTACTAGAGCTACTACACAATCAAATATATACTCTTTGCCTTACACATTCCCAAATCTCCACATATGAAGTTCTTTGCATTACGAGGCTAAAACACTCTGGGGATTATCACTACTCTGCTTACTACTGGCAACATGGTCCTTGTTACTATCTAATGAGTAATTAATCCAATTCTAGAATTCATTCTTAGAGTCTGCTTCCTAAAATCACTGTCATATTCAACTGTCTTAGTTTGGGTTTCCCCAGATTCTGTGATGGGAATTTGAGTGAAAGCAGTTTATGTGGAAAGTGATCTCAG
Organism: Equus caballus; assembly: GCF_041296265.1. Taxonomy (NCBI): domain Eukaryota; kingdom Metazoa; phylum Chordata; class Mammalia; order Perissodactyla; family Equidae; genus Equus; species Equus caballus. The sequence goes on along the minus strand of NC_091715.1, from coordinate 21,845,389 downwards.
AACCTGGAAACCCTAGTAGGAGAATAAAGAGAGAGACAGGGAAGAAAATGAACCAATAAATGATTCATAATTGAGCAGGTAACTCATGAGGTTATCTTGGGCTCAATCCATCTAGGGAACTAGGCCCCACAGTTATCTACTCACAGATAAAAGAGGCTGTGGTATTTATCCTCTCACTCTCCACTGTCTTTGGCAGAGAGGAGACATTAACCCTCTGGCACTTTGGGCCTGCCCCATACATGGGCTGAGAGAAAGCCTTCAGTGGAGAGTTGCTGATGCTTCCTGGAGGATGCCCTTGGCATGTACTGAAATGGTGAGTGCAAAGAGGATATGGGCAAGGCACTGACAGTACCTACTAATATCTCCAGTGTCATTGGACTTCTATTTCTAATACACAAATCTGATCACGTCATAGCTCTGATCAAAAATGTTAAATGGCTTCCAAATTCCTATCAAAAAAATAAATCCAAATACTAAAATAAAGTGAAGCATAAGAGACTCTTCAAAATTGTTTCCAAATACCTAAGAAGCTATATTCTATATATGTCCTTCTTCTCTTCACTATCCACCTTATCGTGTGACTTTTTATTTAACTTTAACTTATTATCTATTCCCATTACCTAGCAAACTTACAGTTCTTTTCCATGAAGAAAGTTAGAGAAGAACCCCATATAACAAGACTAGTGCAAGAAGATGTGCCTTTTTGCATCAGAGATTTTGTGGGTCTAGTAGACTCTCTACCTTTTCATTATTACAAGTAATCTGTATGTATAAATCAAAAAATAAGAATTTTGCAGGAATCTCAATTTCCATACCCTTATACAGATCTTATATGTAATGGATTTTATATTATTTGTCTTTTCTATAAATTATTTCAATAAAATCATTCTCAGTTTGTGTAAATAGGAATCACTGGTTGCAGTTCTCCAGAAGCTAGGGGTGGGGTGGCATGGGGAGTGTATTCAATGAACTCTTCTTTCCCACCTTCACTTATTTCCTCAAATCAGTCTATATGCCTTGGTGTGTGAGTTGTTCTTTCAGGTGGTTTAAAACAGTACTTCTCCTAATGCCTTTTTCTACGGGTAGCAGGCACTACTGAAGTCACCTTGGTGATGAGATAGTCTGTGTTTCTCAGATTCTCCCGGAGAACATAAAGCCCCGCTGGTTAGTTATATGATTAAGGGTGCTAAGGCCATGCTGGATAAATGGGGAAAGCGGTAGTCCCCCATATTGTCAAGACTCATTCACTGCCCTTAGTACCATTTTGTGGGAATAGGAGTTTGAAGCTACTTCTTACTTTCATCTGTGGTTTTAACCACAGTGAAAAAGCAATACACTTAATTCCCTTTGGAGAAGTCGCTTTGTCAACCCACTTACTAGCTTCTTGTTATATATTCATTTGCAGATTACCTCAATTTTGGGTTCATGAATGCAAGTTTTCCAACAATATTGTGCACTCTAATAAAATGAAAATATTCCAAATCACTTACATCTTCCTTTATGTGTACATTTTTAAAACTACATTTCAGTTTACATTTGGTAGTGTACAAATCAACTGAATTGAAAGTATAGAAGAGAAATATTCCAAAAGTGACACTAAATGTTTAGGACAGAGAGTGTATTGGAAACTACCCCACTGGCCTCCTAACTCTTTTCTTCAAAAGCCAACTCAAACATTCTCTTTTATGATTTTATCTTTATTGTTGCTACATTACAAACCACAGCATCTTGCATTTCACTTCTTATATTTTCTCTAAAATAAAATCAATAAACACAGTAAAAAGGAACTTCTTGTATGGTTCTTTTATTGACAATTTTCTAAGGATTTTACAAGTGTATACCATCTATTTCTTTACATGTAACTATACATCTCAATATAAGAAAGACATGTGGAAGACAGGTTATTATTAAAAATCCTTAATAAATATTTTGGTAACAGCATATTGAAAAATCTTTTTGTTTTTTCTCTTGGAAAAACATTTTTAAAGGCTTAATTCAGGGTTTTTTGGTGTAAAGATAAGTACATGTTTGTATCTATGTAATATAATTGTGTTTTGGAAAGATACATTTGAAAATAAAAAAAATTCTTGAGATATAAGACTTTAAAAACATGGGGATAAAAATAATCTTTTTAAAAGCTCAAAGAATATGTAATGCCAAGTTTGAATGTTATGGCCAAGAAAGAACAATTAAAAGATGGACAAGCCATCATGGTGTTAAGATTAAATTGTCTAAAAATAGATTCCCCAGGATCTACAGATATCTATTTTGTTCCTGATTACTAAAATTCCTTCAGCCAGTAACCAAATATCTAAAACTTGATTTTTTCCAGCCCTTTCTGTTTAGAAGCAAGAGAAGAGCTAGAGAGTGGGAACAAAACTGCAAATGATACTAATACCCCCCTCCATCTTCATGGGACAGACAATACAGAGAGACTACAATTTAACGAGCATTTAAGTAAAGCATGTTAAATATGGAAGGATACAGCAGAAACACTAAAGCCAGCCAGGATGTGAGGGTGATGAGGCACATCAGAAAAGCTAATCCTGGAAGAAAGACTATCTAAGTAGATATTGGAGGAATGAATAAACCATAGTGCTATGAACATTCTTATCTGCCTTTTGGTGAACAGATGTAAGTATGGATATTGGGTTTAAATATATATATACACATAGGAGTAGAGCAGCTGGGTCATAGGTATGCATATGTTCAGCCTTAGTAGATATTGTCTAACAGATTTCAAACATGTTTTTTCCCAATTTACACTTGCATCAGCAGTATATGAGAGTGTCATTTGCTCTACAAAGTTTTCGTCACTTAGAAGGTAAAAGGAAGGTAGCGGCTGCTGGAGATGGAGTTTGGAGACAAATAGAGTGTTCCAGGCTGACAGACAGCATATGCAAAGGCCTAAGGAGGAGGGGAAACATGGCTTATTTGAGCAACTGAAGATATCATGATAGTGTATGTTTGTAGACGAGCACTGATAGAAAATGAGACTAAGTAGTAAGCAAGCATGAGATCGTGAAAGGCTTTGAATGCCATATGAAGAGGCATTTGAATTTATCTTAAAGGTAATAGGAAACCAATAAATATGTACAGTTCTTTTTGTTAATTAAGCTTCCGTAAAGTGGTTAAAAAAAAAAAACAAAGGAATGGGGGAGCCAGCCCTGATGGCCTAGTGGTTCAAGTTCAGTGCTCTCACTACTTTGGTGGCCCAGGTTCATTTCCAGGTCACAGAACCACGCCACCCATATGCAGTGGTGGCTCACATAGAAGAACTAGAAGGACTTACAATTAGGATATACAACCATGCACTGGGGCTTTGGGGAGGAAAAAAAAGGGGGGAAGAAGATTGGCAACACATGTTAGCTCAGGGTGAAGCTTTCTCTGCAAAAAAAAAAAAGTTACTAGCAATTAAAATAAAAAAGGAATGGGGAATTGTTGAAAGAACACAGTAGCCAACCTTAAGGAGCTTCTAACAGTCAAAGCTGGAACATTTTGTGCAAAAACCAATGAGAGCATTGGATTTAAACCCATAGAATAAAATGAATATCCATAAGTCCATATAAATATAAATAAATCACCAAATAAATAGAGAAGAAGGGAGTACTCTTTCTTAGAGCAGAATTCCAATTGATACATGTAGAAAGAAAGAGAGAAATAGAAAATTCACTATTGAGTGTACATCATGGTAATAATTGATGCAGACTGGATCCACTGATGGAGACTAAAAATAGTGAGTGAAAGTTTGATGAGATACAGAATTTGCAGAGTCTCAAAGTATATCCTCAAAAATACTTATCAACCACAAATGGAGAGACAGTAACTTTACAGAGACAAAATCTGGAAACAACTACCTTAACCGAATGATCATGGGTAACATAACCAGTAATAAGATATGTTGACATAATGAAGCCCTTGATATGATGCACAAAGGAGGGCACAACATTATGTCTCCGGTGTTCTTATGATTCACTCAAATCATAAGAAAACATTAGACAAACCCAAATTGAGGGCCACCTGACAAGTAACTAACCGTACATATCAACAGTTTCAAGATCATAAAAGACAAAGAAAGACTGAGGGAACTATCAGAGATTGAAGGAGACTAAGAAGATACAACGACTAAATGCAATATGCACTACGACATTGGATTCTGGGAGAGAAAAATGTGAATTAGTGGAAAAATTGGTGAAATCTGAGTAAGATTTATAGTGCAGTGAATAGTATTGTACCAATATTAATGTACTGATTTTGATAATTGTTATGTAAAATGTTAGCTTTAGGAGGAGCTGGATGAGGGATATATGGAAACTCTACTAATTTTGCAACATTTTTGTTAAGCATAAAATTAATTCAAAATTAACAATTTCAAAAATATAACCGATTTTTCATGGTAGGGAAGGAGGCAGAGATGGTCTCTACCTGAAACATAGTCACCTCAATAAATAATTGAGAAATGAATGAATAAATGAAATAATGAAATTTACCTAAATCCCAAAGTGCTACTTCAGGTGAGTAGTGACCCAAAATGCCATAATAAAAGGGACCTAAATGTTTCCTAATCATTTATTTCAGAATAGAAAATCTAAGGCAAACATTAAATTTAAAAATGCATTAAATCCAAAGCTGTTAGTTCTCTTAGAACAAGAAAAATACATAGAAGAAATGGAAGAGCAGCTTTTATGTTGGATAAAGACAGTAGCATCTTATCAAGGAGGCCTCAAATAGAAACATACCAGAAACAAACCCCAATGGACCGATAGAGGGAGCAGTGCTGGTTTAATTCCTGAGTTAAATTAGAAAAAGTCATTTTTAATACCTAGATTTAAAGAATTCATGGAAAGAGAGATATTGAGATGCAAAAATCAGTGCCAGTGCCAGCCTAAAACATCCAGTAGAAAGGAAACAAACAGAATTTTGACATCTATGTGTTTTGTTAGCACAGTGAAAAGAAGGAAAATGAAAACAATAAAAAACATGAAGAATGCATATATACTTTCGAATTAGTGTTTTCATGTTCTTTGGATAAATATGCAGAAGTAGAATAACTGGATCTCAAGTTAAAGCTGCTTATGGAAGTCTGAGATTATGACTGCATAGAACTGAGCTGCCCAATATGTTCGCCACAAGCCTTATGTGGTTATTGAGTACTTGAAATATACCTAGTCCAATCTGAGTTGTGTTGTAAATGTAAAATATATACCATATTTTGAAGACTTAGTATGAAGGAAAGAATATACATTATCATATTACATTTTTTATATTGATTACATGTTGGAATGATAATATTCTGGATATACTGAGTTAATAAAATTAGAAATTAATTTCACATAATTATTTTACTTTTTGAAATGTGACTACTAGAAAGTTTAAAATTACTTCAGTGGTACATAGTTTATTTATGCTTGCATTATGTTTCTATTGGATAGCTCTGATGTAGAAAATGAAAGCTGAGGAGGGAAGCAAGATTTTCAACAGCATTGAGCCTTATCAGTAAAACTCCAGCATTTCTTTTTAATATGTATTTAATATTTGTTCTTACATTCAGACTCTCTTTTAAATTTCCACTGGCACCACCTTTTCACTTCAGAACTGCAGTATTCGTCAACTATTTATTGGGTTTACCCTTAATTTCAAGACAAGATGTTCTGGAGGAACATGGTGTCACTGTTGCTAAAGTGTCTGATTCTGTAGCCCAGCAATCATTCAGGGCATGGGGGGACCTGACTTCTAGAGAGGGACCTCATGTGGCTTTTTTTGGTGGGGAGGAAGATTGGCCCTTAGCCAACATCTGTTGCCACTCTTCCTTTTTTCACTTGAGGAAGATTGTTGCTGAGCTAACATCTGTGCCAATCTTCCTCTATTTTATGTGGGTCACCACCATAGCATGGCTTGATGAACCATGCTAGGTCTGTGTCCAGGATCTGGACCTGAAAACCCCAGCCTGCTGAAGCAGAGTGCATGAACTTAACCACTTCACCACTGGGCTGGCCCCTCATGTGGGATTTTTAAATTCATCTTTTTCAGTGTCCAGCACAGAATTACGATTCAATGTCCCTTAAAAGATTATGTCACTTTTGCTAGGTTCACTCAGTTTCTGGGGGCTATAGGACAAACGACACACAAAGAAAAAATAACTTTATTGCTTTCTATGTTTATGCCCCATCTTCCTTTCTGCTCTGAAATCCTAACAAGACAGAGAACATACCCATCTCAAAGCCTCTCTTTTGTTTCCACTGAAATCCAGACCACAGACAGTCCTAATTAACCAACTCTCTTGCTGCTTTTCGCTTGACACTACTTGGCCCTTCCATGACAAGAGCCTTATCAGCAAAAAAGATTTAAACTTAATTCATACTTAATACATCTCATTTGAGTCATATATTAGTTATTACCAAACTCTCATGACACCTGCACTGTTATCAAAATCATTGAGGACCCAAAAGAACTTTTATTAATGTGGATTATAACTACCTGCAATTACCATATAAGAAATTAAAACTTAAAAATTTAACAAACATTTATCCATTCATTCAAAATGACAATAATATGCCCATTAAATGTGTTTATAATATTTTTATGAAAAATAATAACTATATTTTTAAAAATAGAAATTAGTGAGAAGAGTTGCACTGCTTTACATTTTTGAAAACCTCTAAGTCTGGATTAGTGGAAGACAACTGAAACTTCACTTCTGCTTCTGCATTTAAACTGGTGCAAGGTATACTTTTGGCTGATGTATATGAATAAAATCTGGCCTCACACAGGTATAGAGTTTGAAAAGGGAAGAATGTTTTAATAGTCTTTTCAGATAATTGTGCATATACTTCTTCAACACTATACCCAAAAGGGCAAGCGGTAGTTTCTTAAAGGTTAGTTGTAATGTGGAATTTGAAACCATTATCAATGATCTTTTTGTTCTTTGTTTATTATAATATTGCACACTATATCTTTTGACCTCACAGACTCCTTTAAAGAGTATCATGGACTCCATGGGCCACACTTAGAGAAATGCTGTCCTTGACAAAAACGTAGGTCTAAATAACCTCCGTGGTTCCTGTCTCCCTGAATTACACTCTTTTTATGCTTAGTTTTCATTGTAAAGGACATTTTCCTCAATATAGACATAAGATAGAAAGAGCTTGGTCAAAAGCAGAAACTTTTTATCTTATCACATCTCCCATAAAAATCTTCTTTCTCAGAGCAGTAGATCTCCTGATGAATTTTAATGAAGTAAGATGACCATAGCTTATTTATATATTGGTCCCTTTCTACACCTAGAACTTTGATTTATAGGTAGTCTTCTATCAAAATGAGTTCATCCATAAATGAACCCCTTAAATGACATCACGAATCTCTAATTTATGAATTTACTCATTACTCTTCCTCTATTCCTATTGTGTCTTTAATATTAACATATAAATCTTGCTTTTAATTTACTGTTTCTTATTATGCAGTAGTCCTAACATTTACAAGTTAGCATTCTTCCCCCACATTTTCTGGGAGATGGATGAGTGCAGACCCATTACTTTGTCTTATTGAATTTTTTCTTTGATTTAGCAAAGATTTATGCAAGGTCCACTTTGACCCTGCTGTGGGCTGGCCATAGCAAGAAACATAGCTGCTTTGGGCTGTCATACTTGAGTCATTCAGATAATTCTCTCACCAGGCTTTTCTAATTGTACTTAACTTCCTTTGGCATTTTTCCACAGGGAGAGAATGTGCTGGTCTGGCTGACCTGACTTTCCAATCAAGTTGACAGTTGTGTTTCTCATTGTAAATTAATAGATCAGTGTCCAGGTTTACTCTGAAACATCCTGGGAGTTGCTTAGTGTAGGCCAACATCCCTAAATCTGATCAACACTGAAAACACTGAGTTTCTAGACCTGGATCATGATAAATGCATTAAGGAATTTCCAGTGGGTGAGAGCCCTTAGCAGCCAGTATTCTCTGTTAATACACTTATATGTCAGAATGCCATTTGTCTCTTTTCACATATCTTTGAGATAATATCCATAGGTGAGATACAATAGATGACTTGCGTTCAATCTTATGTAGAAAAATCACTATTTCCTTATAATCGACAGTGTTTTTCTCTAGATAAAGCCACTTTCAATATGCTTAATGGATCTTCAATATACCCAGGAGGCAGACTTAATTGCTATTCCCCAGGAAGCATTTCAAAAAAACCCATACTCAATGCATTAAGATTTTTTAAAACAGTTTTTCTTCTCTATTTTTGCATTGGCTGATTTGAACTAAATTTTAAAATTTTATCTTGAGAGGGGCCTACATGGTGGTGTAGCAGTTAAGTTCGCGCACTCCACTTTGGCAGCTCAGGGTTCGCAGGTTCAGATCCCGGGTGTGGACCTAGCACCACTTGCCAAGCCACACTGCGGTGGCATCCCACGTAAAACAGAGGAAGGTTGGCACAGATGTTAGCTCAGCAACAATCTTCCTCAAGAAAAAAGAGGAATATTGGCAACAGATGTTAGCTCAGGGCCAATCTTCCTCATGAAAAAAAATTATCTTGAGAAATAAACCTGTAGTAATTATTTGTTCTGTGACAAACTAGAGTCTGGTTTTGTAGAAGTGGGGATAATCCAGGAAGTAAACAGAATGAGCTAATGTTTTCCTTTTTAAACCATCACCACTAAAGACTATTAACACTGGACAGGACTTTGTGGTACACATATACTTGTAATAGATATTTTGCCAGATTTCTTTTAATACAGCCTGACAGATGAGGAGAGCAAATGTTATTTCCATTCTAGAGGTAAGGAAACAGAGCTCCAGAGTGGTTCCATGACTTTCCCAAGTTCATATAGCTAGTAAGATTCAGGTTGAACTGCGTCTGTATTTGTGAAGGAAGAAGCCACAGATCAACAATCCAAATGCATGATAAATTGATGCTACATTGTAGAGAGATAAACTAATGTGTAACCACATTACTCTCACTGCACATACTTTGATTTATTCACGAAGAACTCTTAGGTGAATTGTCACTAGAATACTTGTTTTTTTTCTTGTTGTTTTGCTGAACACGTGACAATTTTGTGTAATGTTTCATCTAGATCTCCCAGAATTTGTTCTAACAAAGTCAGGAAGCTTTGTTGCTTCATCAGAATGGGTACATGAAGGCACAATCCAAGGCTTTGGAAGCATAAAGCATGCAACTTTCCAAACATTCCCAGGTGTTGGCAATAATACATATTCTTCCCTCACCCCACCACACACACCAATAGGAATTCAGATTGATTCCTTTTCACATGACCCCTATGAGAAGAGGAAAAAAAGTATGGTGCATTTACAATGATCCACACTGTGTTATAAAATATATCTGACTGGAAATAATTTCTGCTTTGACAAGCATTGACAGAAACCAAATGTTCCCATTATAATATTATATGACTGAGTGGAAGAATTTCCCACAGACCAGCTCCCAGCTTCATACACTTCAAACCTTGCTTCACCTCCCTTATCCACAAACCTTCAATGCTGTGCCTTAGAGCACGTTCATATCACAGTAATACCTCTGGTCCCTCATATCTCTGTCACAACACTGGGGCAGAAAGAATGGTGAATTATAGGAGTTTTCCCGGAAGCCACTGCTGCATGGATGGCTAGAAATAACTTTTCTTGAACATGGCTGAAAACCACATAAACATATCCAAATAAATCCAAAGTAAATGTTTCCCAACTCACCTTCACCTTAGTCATATCCCCAAAGGTTTTTGGCCACACCAGTGGCAACTTATAGAAGGAATATGTGACAGAAGGCATGTCACAATGGAAATAAACAGTGAACTACAAAAAATAATCTTAATTTGCAAATTTTACAAAACACCTGATCATGTGGACACATCACTTGAGGCCCTTGAAAAAGTCACCACCAAACGCAGGTGCTTGAAGCTAGAGCTTTCTTAGCTCCATGGAGAATCTGCTTCTGCCAGAGGCCCACATCTGTTCTTCCTGCACTGTTGGTGTGTAATATGACCATCACTGTATTTTTAGGAATCTATCTTATATTCTCTCTTGACCTAAAAGCTTCTTTATGCCAAACTATTGGCTCCTCAAGTCCACAGAATCCAATAATTAAGAAATCACAAGGTTTAACATACATACACTCAGGTGACCTAAGCTTCAGAGAGCCCTCTCAGGCTAAAGATATCTCAGCCATCCCTGATTCCTGAAATGTAGTGACTCATGTCCATTCCAGATATGTTTCCCTCAGTCTAATGTATCTCCTATATGCTGCATTTTAAAACTTCAAGGCTTGGTGAAAATCTATTCTTCTAGTTCAGAAAAGCCAAAAGTTTCCTCATTTTCAACCAGTCTCCAGTCTGTGTCACCAACAATTCAACTGAACTGCCCTTTCTGACTCTCTGGTTACCAGATCTGCAGGCCCTGAGCATACTTCTGCACAATCCCAGTCATCTGTTTATTCACCATGTAACACATTGTCTATGTCTTGGTTGCCTTGCTGGATTGGCTTACTCCAGTGCCTCCATGAGAGATTGGCTTCAAATGCATTCCTCAGCTAGGGTGTCATTGCTCCCATTATACCAGAAATACCTCTGAGTAGCCAGAGGCCAGCATAAGAGAGTGGACTGAAATACTGAGAAATTCATGTCAACTGCCACAGCCACACTAACTGTTGGTGTGTGTAGGTCTGTTTTGGGGTGTATGATTTCTTAAATGTCTATTATTTTCGTACTTTAAGAAATGGAGAAAGAGTGCAAATATCAACCATGTTTTTGGCAGTTAGAGTCAAAATAATCTTGTACTGGTGACTGCTGATAGTTAGTGTGTTGGTAGCTATGTTGACATATCCAGAAATATTTTAAAAAATAGTTGGATCAATAAGAACGAAATCTTGTGATTTCCTGACCGTAGACAAGTGAACCAATTGGAAAGAAGCCCCTACTTCTGATGCAGTAACAGTGTGGGAGATAGGCCAGTGAAGATGGAGGAAGATCATTTTAGGAGGATTGAGTCCTGTTCATTGATGAGAAATAATGCAGTGTGTAGTCTGCTTGTTCAGATCATTCTTCAAGATGTGCAAACGTTTTTTGGAAATGTAACTGAAGTGGCAGCTCTAAGCAGAAAAGCCGTGGGGAAAGAGAATAACATGTCCACAGTACCCTCAACAAACAGATCTCTGTTTCAAGACCCTGAGACTCAGGACTAGTATTTATGCTCCTTATGGATGGACAAAGGAACACTGGCATGCACTGCAGTTTTGCCACTCTCCCTCTAATACAGGTCTAACCACATTGTCCATCACATTACCACAGCTTTGTTCCTATAACAAAACCAAATCAGGAATCATTCTTCCATGTAAAAATATGAGATACAACACTTACCTTTTGACTTAGAACAGGTTGGAGTAGAGCTTATATCAATCCCATGATGATGGATAAGTTAGATTTTTTTCTCCACACAGTCTCTGCAGCAGGGTGGTCATACTTCTCACATGGATACTCCGGGCTCCAAGATGAAAACAGCAGAAACTGCCATAAAGAGATAAAATTGCCTACTTCGCATTTTGGTCTTTCTCAGTGTCCCTGGATGAGTTAACTGTGGTAGCCACGAAACCTAGAAATCCAAGTACTTGGAAAAATATTTAGAATTGTTTATATGGTAACAATCAAACCCTCTGCATTAACCCCAGAGGTCACAGCTAATTAGCCAGAGGATTCGAAGATACTTACAGGTTAAGGGAATATTGAGGGGCATAAAGAAAAGGTGGTAATGTGAAGAGAGGGAATTGTGTTTTTTTATTGTTCTGCTTGTCTATTGTTACACAACAAATTATTACAAAACTAGTGGCCTGCCAAAACAATTTGTTATTATCTTTTACAATATTATTGGTCAAGAATTTAGTCAGGGTTTGGTGAAACAATAGTTCTGCTCCATGTGGCACTGACATGGCAGATCTATGGTATTTAGCTGTGATTGGACTGGTCTGGAGGATCCAAGATGGCTTCACTCATGTGCCCACCAACTTGACAGGGACCACTGGAAGGCTGGGCTCAGCTGGGTCTCTCTCCTTATCTGTGTTGTCTCCGAACAAGTTCTCTCCAACAGGGTAGTTAGATTTCTTACTTGGAAGCTCTGGGCTCCAAGAGGATAGAAGTGGTAACTGCTAGTTTTCCAAAAGGTTAAGCCTGTCCTCTGGACTGAATGTTTGTGTCTCCCCAAGATTCATACATTGAAGCCCTAATCCCCAATGCAGTAGTATTTGGAAGTGGGGCCTTAAGGAGGTATTAGGGTTAGATTAGGTCATAAGGGTGGGAGCCTTATGATGGAATTAATCCTCTTAAAATAGAGGAAGAGAGACAAGAGCTGTCTTTCTCTCGGCCATGTGAGATACAATGAAAAGGTAGCTGTCTACAAGCCAGGAAGAGGGTTTCGTTCTCTCCAAGAACCCAATCTGCGAACACCTTGATCTTGGACTTCCAAGACTCCAAAACTCTGAGAAATAAATGTTTGTTGTTTAAGTCACCCAGAGTATGGTATTTTATGATGGCAGCCCAAACTGACTAAGACAGCCTGGGACTGGGCATAATATTAATTCTTCCATATTCTATTGATCAAAGCAGTCACAGGCCAGCCCAGATTTAAAGGGAAGAAATATAGACTCGACCTCTGCACAGAATGTACAACAAAAAAATGTGTGTCCATCTTTAGTTTATCACACCTCTCTTTGGTGGACATTGCTCAAGCCCTAAAGTTAGCCCTAGCACTTGGAGTCAAGATGTCAGCATCCTTTACAAAGCCAGGAGTCTTGAGGATGGCTCTCTCACCAAAGACTTCAGAGCTCTAGCACTGACTATAAAATCCTCAGGTACACCTTGGTTCAACGTGAACTGCACCACACCTTAACCCTTATAAACAAAGGCATTGTCATGGTTTTTCTGAGGGGAGTTGAACTTTGATGGGGGAAGTGATTAATTATGCAGCTTTTTTCCTGGGAATCTTTAGAAGTAAAGTTTAAATCTTCCCATTTATAAAAATACATGGGAGAAACTGGAAAGAATCCAGAGAAGATCAACGGAAAAGATTAAAGGATAAGAAATTACTTCTCTGAACAAAATGGAGTTCAGGCTATTGAGCCACAACAAAGGAAGCTATCCAAGCTTAATAGAAGCCTTCAAGTGTATGAGAGGATATCCTCAGAAGGAAATTAAGCAGTTGCTCCACTTAGAAAGTGCTGTAGCAAGAGGAAATGACATATCAAAATAGATAAACCAGGGGTAGGATCTTTCTATTAGAGAATCAAAGAGCTTGAAACCAGATATTTTAAAAGGAAAAGAGGCTTTATTGGTTTTTGGAGTTAGTGTATTATTATTGAACCTTACTGCTTTAAATTTATGAGAAAAATAAACTAGTGGGATGAAAGAGGAGGGAGGAAAATGCACACAAATGCCATGTGGCCCCCGATATTAGGTTACTGACAGACTATTTGGAAAGAGAGCAAATGTGTGTTAAATGAATAATTAAAGCTAACAGAGAAAATTTATAAACATATATGAGACCCCAACTGGGAAAAGCTGCCTTGAACAGGCTGCCCCAAGCCCATATTTATTTCCCCCCTGTGGAATATTCATTCTGTCTTCCTTTTGGTAGCTTCAGATGCTTCCCTTGCCTTTAGTTGTAGGAAGAGTTATGGAAAGGGGATAGAGGGTGAGAGTTTCTCTTGAATTCTTCACAAATGCTCTCCATTAATTTATTGGACTACAAAACACCCACAACCAAGACAGGAACTGCAGGGGCGAGGGATTGTCAGTCATTATAACAGTTATGGAAGGAAAAAAGAGGAAGACAGGGATAGAAATAACCAATATATCTCCCTCCTTTCAACCTGCTGATTTGGTTGCATCTTCACAAATGAAGGAGCCCCAAACCTCTCCCTACTCAATACCGGTCTCTTTTGCTCACTCTTAGCACACCCTAGCTCACATCCTGTTTCTAAGATTTTAGATCACAGAAGTGGTCACCTACTGTACCCTCTACTTCTCCCCTAGTCCCTCCCCTATGGGATACCCTTGAATCACCACCCAAAAACTTGCACTAGGGAAATCACGACTTCTTTAGAGGTAGGGAAGAAAGCAAAGCAGATTCTCTGTTTCCACTACCAAGCCTCTGAGGGTGTGGTGGGAGCTGTGGTGGAAGGGGAGGTTCTGAACATACCAGCTTTCCCACAAAAACACCAAGAGCTACAAGTTATTTTTGGTTTCTGTGAACAAAGAGCTTTATATATATTTTAGATTGTGAACCAAAAACTTTTAGGTTCCAAAAAGTTAAATCTTGGCAATTTTCATATGATTCAAACTAAAAATATTATATTATGCTTCAATCCTTACACTAACTCTGAGAAGAGGATATTAACTTGTTTATACATAGCACATTTAACAAGACTGAGGCCCTGAGAGTTTAAATAAGCTGCCAAATATCGCACAGGTAGCAAGAAAAGAAGCCAGTATATTAACAGAGCTTTATTCAATTCCAAAACTCCATCTACTATCCCTATTATACTTGGGTCATGTTGCTACCAATTGGCATTTTAAGTCAAGTATGTTTTTATTTTCCTTAATTTTGGAAAGGCTTCCTCCTATTTTAAGCATAATTTCTACACTATTTTTCAGTTAGAGAATCTTACTGGAGTTAAACATTTAGATTCTAAATACTCTTTGTGAATGTAACCTTCTGAAGTTAGATACTCCCTCATACAAGAAAGTATATGAATCCTGCCAAATGAATCCAAACAACAATAGACTCAATAAAAGATAGAAAAAAAAGCAAAGAAAAAATATTGGCCTCAGATGTTAAGAACTTGGATTCCTGCCTGATCTTGGATATACAATTATATAATAGAGGTGCATCCTGTCTGCTGGAACTCAGATCAAGTTATCAGTTCATTTGGTCAAAATGGTGACTGTAGGTGGCTGGGCTTTGGCATTCAGAAAGAAGGGAGAGAAATCCAAGCTATAGGCAATAGAAATGAGCTTCAAAGAGATCTGAGCGCAGGCAATGGACAGGGGCCTGTACAAATAGATCTAGCTCTTAATATAAAAGAAGAACATGTGATTTGAGACGTTGGTGGTAAGGGAGCAGTTCTAACTGTAGGCAGTATGCAGAAGTCCAGTTAGACATAATTTTCTTCGGATAGGGCAATGTCCTCTTCATCTTTGAATCCCTAACACAATGACTTGTTCACAATGGGTGCTGAATAAACGGATGATGAATTGAATTGGTTTCTAGGCAGCAAACTGTTTGTGACAGCAGAGCTTAAAAATTAACTACCCTGTACAGACATTTTAAGTTCCAGAAGCTTGGTGAGATACGAGAGAGAAGAGAGAAGAATTAGGAACCGAGTGCCAACTAGTTCATATATTTGGTCCTTGCTCCACATGCCTCTTAATTGAATAAAAATGTCATGAGGACAAAGAAATAGAAAATCCAGCTTCTAACTGTTATAACTGAGTTTCAGTTTAAGTTATAGTGCTGGCTAAAGGGAAAGATAAATTTTTAGTGTTAGTATTCAGAAAGAATGACTTACTTATTTAGATTATATAGTATTTAAAATTATTTATTTAAAGGCAGGCCTTTGATTTCATGCCATGCTTTAAGGAGAAGCTATGGTTCTCAAAAACATTGCTATGGGCAGAGGTAAACCAGGTCTGCTAAAAGCATTGAAGTTTGATTTTAAGAAAAAAGTTTTATGGAAAGAAAATCTACTATATCTGAAAAAAACAACGAGCAAGATTATTAGATTATTTTGGAGAGTTTACTGCTCCTTCTTATGACATAAACCTTAGTTTCAAAGAAAGCTTTCTAAGTTATATCTGGGTTCCTATATATATGTTTCACATATATGATGGTTGTTCATTAAAATAAACATGTTTTGGTAAATAAAAGCAGGGTTTTTTCATAAACAAATATATATTCCTGAGTTTACTAGATGTCCTACTAATAGAAGAGACACAAACCAACAGTTTCTGCTACCAAGTTTGTCATGTGGTGCTGGAACAAACAAACTCAGGACATGACAACAGGGGAAAAGGATGGAGGACTGACCATTTGACAGTACCTCAGTATCTTATATAACACAGCCCCAATTCAGCTCTATACTTATTTTTCTTGAGATAATTAATTCTTTAAGTTTAAGCTGTCCCCCACATTTTATCTCAATTTAGAGGCAGAAGAAAGAATAGGAAGTCATAAGTTTTCACTTAACAGAAGTCATCTCTCTTCAGGATTTTGCCAGGATTGAAAAGGTTTTTAAAGAAAGTACGTCCCAAAATTACTAGTTGTATCGACAGCTATGTTCCTACAGAGGAAATTTTACCATTCTGCTTCTTGGCAACAATCTTGTTCCAGCCCTTTAGAATGAGAAGTAATCCTGTTATACTGGTAGCTCAGATGGGCCCATTGACCCACTTCCAGTTTCCCCCTTATCCACTGTGATAAATTCTATACAGGAGAAGAAAAATCAAATAAACTCCCAAGTATCCTAATGTAGCATAGAAGTGTATACATAGAAGTGTATGTAGTGTATGCGTGCACTTCAATTGTGATAAGAACCTACCTGCTCTTTCTCATGCCAAAAACTCACTTTCATTTGCCTTGCAATTCAACTCACTGGAGTTCGAATTTTTCAGACGATATACAGACACATTGAAGTTAAAGTGTTGGAAGCATAGACGAGTTTCAATTTCTTAGAATAAGAGACAGTCACTGGACCCTCTTTAGCTAAATAAATATACAAGCTATTAAAATACAAAAGCCATTAGAGCAAATTGAATGAAATGTCCACTTGTTGAGAAAAAAATAAAATATATATTGTATGAGAAACTCATTGCCTAGAAAGCAATATATAAATGTGTGTTAAAAGGATTTGTTCTTGTCATTCATCTCTACACAAGCCTATTTAAAACTACTTTGTATTAAGTCTAAATGGGTAGTGTACTTGCCACTTATGATAGGAATTTCAATACAATTTGCCTTTTATAAGTACATTTCTTTCTCTGTAGCAAAATTGTCTAAATTGATTTAGCTTCTTCAAAGCACATATTGTATTACATTTTATTTGAGTCAATTCTACACCAAAGAGTGAATTTCCAAGACATGAAAGCTCAGTGCATTTGCAATATAACAAATGAATATTGAAAGAGTCATGTCCTAATATCAAAAAGTCAAATTATAGAAAAGGCTAGAAAAATGTGAGAAATGTGTCTATGGTTCCCTCAAAAGGCTGGTGGAACTCTGGACGAAATTTTACCTTTCATTTTGTAATAAACCTCTTTGGTATGAGATTGAGTGCCTGTTGCAGACAAGAGTTTTCAAATGAGAGAAAATCATTTTAAGCAATATCTAAATTTAAGAAGAAAGAATGTTAAGCAATAAAAACTACCAGAGAAATATGTGTATGTGTGGTGTATATAATAGTTATATTGTTATAGCTATATATATAGTTTTAAATATATATATATATAGAGAGAGAGAGAGTGACAGAGAGAGAGAGATTTTTTCATTCAAGACCAGGTAAATCCTTCAGGCTATACAATTTTATGTGTTTCATCAGAAGAAACCAGTTTGTACTTCTATTTCTAAAGAATGATAAATAGGTAGCAAAATATAACTGTATGCAAATAAGAAAATAACTGAAAAAAGGAAGTTAACTTCTGCATATGTTATCTATCAACACTTTGCATTCATCCCTTGATTATTCAATGTTGGAGATTATTCAACATGACCAAAAGCTACTTACTAAAATATAACAATTATTAGGAAGGCTCTAACTTCCATCCAAGTATAACATATGTGGTAGACATGGTGATGTGATACCCAGATTGCTGTGGAAGGAAAAAGATTTGATGCCCAGCTTTGAGGAGAGAAGTCAGCAGACAGCCTCCAACTGTCAGCTCCTTCTAGTTTTGCTTCATCTGCAGAGAATGGCCTTACTTGAGATATACCCTTCTGAGGGCAGCTCACACCTAGTAGCTGAGTCAGACAAGGGTACAAAGACCTGACCATTTTGGCCTCAAACAGGACACTATGATAAGCAAATGTTGTTCCAGAGCTCCGCACCAGGTTTGCCAAGTCTGCCAGGCCTGCATCTCAGTTTGACTTCATCTTCTGCCTGATCCTCCTTCCTCTATCTCCCTTAACAGACACTGATTCCTAATTAATATCTTGTACCACAAACTCTGCCTCATATCTGCTTCTGAAAAACTCAATGAGCAGCAGTTGGCACCAGGAATGATCTGAGAAAGCAGGCAATAAGATGGTGTTCTGGAGCTAGATCACTCACCACCCAACTTGCTTTGAAGACTCCTGGTGACAAGTGGAGCATGGTGAGCTCTTGGCACAAGGCAGCTGTTAAATTGTTAACACTTTCACTAGTAGTGAATTAGGCAAGTGTACCAGTGGAAGGGAATGTCCTAGCAGGTGCCATGTACTAGGTATATGATAACTATGGGGAAAAATATTAGAGAGAAAGATAAAGGAGCACAGAAAATGTGTTCAACATCATTAGTCATTAGGGAAATGAAAATCGAACCCACAATAAGATGCTGCTTCACATCCAGCAGGTTATAATGAAAAATACAGACAATAATAAGTGTTTGCAGGGATGTGGAGAAACTAGAACCCTCATATTTTGCTGGGGGTGGAAATGAAAAATGGCCCAGCCGCTTTGGAAAACAGTTCCTCAAAACTTTAGTCATAAAGTTACTTTATGATCCTGTAATTCCACTCCTGGGTATATACCTAAGAGAAATGAAACAATATGTCTACACAAAACTTGTATTTATTCATATAGCTAAAAATGGAACCAACCTAAATGTCCATCAACTGATGAATGGATAAACAAAATGTGATGTGTCCATGTAACTGAATATTATTTGAGAATAAAAAGAAATGAAGTACTGATACATGCCACTACAGGGATTAACCTTGAAAAAAATTACACTAAGTGAAAGAAGCCAATCACAAAGCCCCACATATTAAGTATTTAGTTTATATCAAATGCCCAAAATAGGCAAATAGATAAAGACAGAAACTTAATTAATGGTTGTTTAGGGCTGGGGGTAGAAGATAGGCAGAAGGGTGACTGCTAATGGGTATGGGTTTCTTTCAGGAAGACAAAAATATTATAAAGTTAGATCATGGTGATGGTTGCACAACACTGTGAATATACTAAACAATACTGAATGTAGACTTTAAATGGGTGAATTATATGGTATGTGAATTATATCTCAATAAAACTGTTAAAAGATTAAACCCACCATGACCTGGGAATTCCGGAGTTTCCCTCATGGGGGAAAAAAAAAGGGATTGGATGGCTATAGCTAAATGCCACTACTGCACAACAAAACGTTATCAAGCAGCTGAGGGAGAGTAGCAGACAACTGAAAGCCAAGTGTGAAAGCCCGTGAACTTCTTTGGTAGTATATAAAGCAGCAAGAGATGGCTAGCACATAGAGGACTTGGGGAAAACACACAAGTTCCAGAGATAGGAGATAAACCCTAAAAGATGCAGGGCCAGCCAGATCCTTAAAATCTTAGAAGTCTTCTAGTCAGGGCGTGCTGGGACATGCCCTCCAATGTAAAAACCAAGCAGTTCCCTTCAGATTCTAAAAGCAGCATATTCCACACTTTGAAATACTGCTCCCACCCAAATTCTGTGGGGCATGAAGGGCTGCCAGCTTTGAACAGGAACCAGAGGATAATAGGGCTCTGCCATAGTTCCATGCTGCAAGGCAAGCAGCCTTTCTGCTTAGGCCATAAGATTTGGCAGACACTATCATGTTGGAAATATCAATAATGGGAAAAGATGCTGTGTGGAAACTGTGGCAAGCCCTAGTAAGAGAATCACAATACAGGCTCCTGGGGTTCTGGAACAAAGCCTTGCGATCGGCAACAAATAATTACATTCCTTTTGAAAAACAACTTCTGGTGTGCTACAGGCTCCTGATGGAGATGGAATGATTGCCCATATAGGACACCAAGTGACCATATGGCCAGAATTGCTCATTACGAGGTAGAGCCTGTGAAAGTCACCAAATCATAAGGTTGGATAAATCCAGCAAAAATTCAATGTAAGATGGCAGTGATATATCCAGGATCAAGCATGAATAAGAGTAATGGCCACAAGTAAGCTGCATGACAGGTAGCCCAACCCCCCATGATATCCATCACTGTCACTACCACTCTCTCAGCTCACTCCTATGGCTACAAGGGAGAATGCTATATTACCAGCTGAAAGAGAAGAAAAAAGCCCAAGACTGGTTTACACATGGATTGGCTTAGTATGTGGGCACAAGTTGAAAAGTGGATGGTAGCTGAATTATAGCTTCACCCAGCAATGACTTAGACAGATAGTGGTAAAGAAAAATCTTCCCAATGAACAGAGCTTAAGGCAGTTCACCTGGTCATCCTTTTTGTGTAGAAAGAGGAGTACCCCAAGTTTAAAGTATATACAGACTCATGGACAGTAGCAAATAGTTTGGCTGACTCTTCAGGGGTCTGGCAGGAGACAGATTGGAAGATTGGGAAAAAGAAGTTCTAGAGTAGAGGCATATGGATGCACATACAAGAGCAGGCATGAAGTGTGACTAGAAGGTCTTTGTATCACATGTTAATACTCAACAGTAATCATCCACCATGGTAGAGGAACTAAACAGCAAAGTAGTCAATTATCTACCCAGCCAGTGATGTCGGCCAGTCCTTGTCATCAGCCATCCCAGTGCTGAAATGATGTAGCCACGGTGACAGAAGTAGAGGTTATGCAATTTCTTAACAACATGGACTCCTACTGACCAAGACTGATCTTGCTACGCAACCAATGATTATTCGATCTGGCAGCAACAAAAAACAGTTATTATCCTTAATCTCATTCCTCAAAGAACACAACCTGACTACTTGGTGGCATGTTGACCATGCTGGGTCTTTTCTAACCTGGAATGGCCAGTGGCTCGTTTTTATAGGAATCGACACTCATTCTGGGTAAGGGCTTGCCTTTACTGCCTACAGGGCTTCAGCCAGCACCACTGTCCAAGGGTTTATACAGTATTTGATCTTCTGGTATGGATTCCACATAACAGGGTGGCAGACCAGGGATCTCTTTTTACAGTAAAGGTGATGTGGGAATGGGTCATTAATCATGGGATCCACTGGTTATATGACATATTTTATGACTCAGAATCTGTGGGCCCAACAGAGTGCTGGACCAAGCTGCTGAAGCACCAGGTTGGAAGCAATATTCCATCTCCCAGGATTTTGTAGACACCCTGAATTAACAAACCTTATATGATACTATGTTTCCAGTAGATAGAATACCTGAGAACCAAAGAGCAGAATTAGGAGTTTCCATTCACTTACCATTATTCTCAATGATCTACTGGGGTCTTCTGTGCTCTCTATTTCTGCAACTCTGGGCTCTGCATGGTTAGACATTCGATTCTCAAAAGAGGGCACAATTTCCCCAGGGATATAGCAGAGTCCCACTGATTATAAGCTACAAAAGAAAAGGAGTCACTGTCTTGGCAGGAGTAGCTGACTCTGATCATGAGGAGAAAGTAAGGCTGCTTACACAGTGGGCGCATAGAGGAATGTGTATGGAATCCAAGTGATCCACTTGAATGCTTCTTGGTATCCCCTTGCCCAATTGTGAAGTAAAGAGATAGGTGTGGCCAATCCTGTTATGAGAAGGGCAGGGTGACCAAGTACTCAGGGACCTCACGGGTGAGGATCTGAGTGATGTCACCAGGTAAGCCATTAAGACCAACGTAAGTGGTAGCTGATGGTGAGGTTATCTAGAATAAAAGTGAAGGAGGGAGATGAATAGTAATTGTGGTCAAGAGCCCAACTGCAGCACAGGGGACTATAGTTTGTCTCTCCAACCTTCTTCCTCTAAGTTTCCCCTCAGGAAGAGATGCCCACTGGAATTTTGTAGGAGTTGTTCCCCAAACGTGCACAGAGATGTGGATCTATGTGGCAGAGGATGTGAACTGTGGTACACATGAAGATGCACCATCCACATCCACTTTCAGGGAAAGACTTGCTGCTCAGCTGTGGGGAGTATCATCAGGCAACCTCCAACTGTCAGCCTCTTCAGGATCTCTCTCAGCTGCAGAGAACTTCCTCATCAGCGGTCACATGCTCCCCAGAATGGCCCTCATCTTTCTCTAAGCAAAGCAGGAATATAAGGACCCTGCCACAACAATCCAACATGAGACATTCCGAAAGGCATTACTCACTCCACAGCTTCCTGCATCACGGCGCAATTGCTTCCTCTCCTTTTCTCTAATAAACATCGTGTCTCCAAACTCTGTCCTGGCAACTGCTCCTGAAGAATTCAACCTAGGACGACAAATTTGATAGCAATTTTTATTCAGATTCAGACATACTTGTGGTAGTAACACATACCATTATATTTCTCTCAATTGGTGAAATACTCTCCTAGAATATGAAAATGTCATTGTTACTTAGTCTAAATTAATCTTTAAAAGGCATTTTTAATAATTAAGATATTAGCAAAGCTAAACATTTAATTTTTTACTGTCCTTGAGGTGCTAGGGAGGATATTGAAAGTTGTTTGATAACAAGGCAATCTAACAAAAAATACCTATAATATTTTGACCATTCAAGTGGATAGAAGTGGCACTGGTACAGGAGGGTTGACATTCCAGTTTGTTGATTCTATTTTAATTTTTTCTATACTACCTATTTGAATACTTAAAAATATTTCAAGCCATTTGCCAAGTGAAAAATAACAGTAAGTTAATATATTTAGGTGTTTTTTAGGCCTGAGTATTTTCAAAGGCAAGACAAAGTTAATATTAGTGTTTAAATTCTCCCTATTCCTTTTCTCACCAAAGTTCATCATGCACTCCCTTTAAAGGATGCATCTGGCAGATGAAAAGCACAGATGACCTGTCCCACAGCACATTCCTAATAGCTGCATCTGGAGCTGATGTTATTTTCCTGGATGCATTAGTATTCGGCTGTGTGATAAATATCAACTGCCTGGGATTTCTAAGCTTTATAAACTTGCTTGGGTGATTTTGCACTTCGAGTCTTCAGCTCTTTATCATGTTCTTATGGCACTTCAGTCAGAATTCTTCCTCTAAGTAAAATTTTATGATAGAGAATGGGATGTTTCATCATATCACAGCTTGCATTTTCAACTTTTCTGCATGAGTGAGAATGATAATTTGGAAATAATCCACAAACAACTAGACCATTTTTCAGAATCAGGGATGGTGGTGGCATAATAACCAAACATTTGTATCAATAATCGGATATTAAGTTTGCAAAGTCAATCATTTACCACTATTATTAATATAAAAATAAAATAGCTTGCATATATATTGCACATTACATTTAACAAAATGCTTGGACATAATCATATCAATTGATCCTCAGAAACAACACGTGATCTGCTTTGGGGGTTTTGGTATCTGTTTTATAGAAGGAGGTACTGGAGCCAGAGAAACTATAAACAGGGGATGTTTAATTTAAATTATTATTAAGCCATGATAAAAGAATAATTATAAGATGTAAGAGAATTTTATATGGTAACCTAGGGCTGGGGAGAGTACCCAAGAGGGTACAAACTTGGAAGGGGACCTCATTCTCAAGGCAGGCGGGCAAACTTGACTGGAGAAGGTGGATTTGCAAAAAGTCTGCTGGTTTCTCTAGGCCAGAGCTGAGTCTATAGTCACTGGTCAGGCAGGCAAGCAACATCTGGTGGCTGGATGCATGGGTGTGAAGAGGAGAGTGGGGCCATTGGTACTGAAGGGAAGCCTGGAGCATGTTGCGTTAGTGCTGAGAGGGCTGGGGGAAGGTGATCACCAGGCAGGGCCAGAGCTGTGAGGTCACCAAGGGAGCACACATTATTGGCACGTGGCTGTGGCAGAACACCACTGGATGTTCTCAAACTCACACCTTTGACCAATGGTACCGCAACTGGAATCAGAAGTTTCTTCTTCCTGCAATGTCGCTACAGCGCCCTCTAGTGAGAATGCTTGACATTGTGTTAACCGTAAAGGAGAAATGCTTAAAGAATTCTGTCCATTATGGCAGAGTAGGTATTGCAGGGTGAATTTGGAGCTAAGAAGCAATAAATTAATCAGGTCATGACTTTGGGTGAGGCAGCTGTTTTGAACGAGGTAATTCTTGGAGAGGGACTTGGGTATTTCTATAACACTTTCAGCCTCTGGGAAAATGAGTGCTTCCGTTCTGAAGGGAGGAGCTGAGTGGCTTACCACAGTAGCCATTACAACCATCTATCTATAAATCAGTGCTAAGAAGCTGACTGAATTGTGTTATACGTACATCTCCCTTTACTAAGATGTATTAATGGACCTTTAATTATTTCCCTCAGTGATGTTTTCTCAAGTCTCCTTTTACTCACTGGATTGCCATTAAAATCTGTGATCTGAATATAGAATGTATTAAACTTTAATAATACTAATTATCAAGCCAAATATTCTTTGTCCTGACAATCACCATATTTCATAATAAACTTTCACCAACATTTCCCGCCTTAAAAATATCCTTTCTAGAGAAAGCTTGGTATAGCTACCATGCTGCTATAGATCATTATTTTCAACTGACTGACGTGAATGGCACTTAGGCAAATATCATCATGAAGATATTTTCAAGATGCTTGTGAACAATAATCTTTTTTTCACGAACTGAAAAAGCAATCACTGCATATTTCTTATGTATTGGAAGTGTCCTATTTCATCTACTTTTCAGATTAAGGAAACTATTTTCAAAAAAAGAGTGACATTTCAGACTTTGAAGGAAATAAAATAGAGGGATATTTCTCTTATATACTAATTAATGCAATTTCCACTAAATGACACTGCCTCCCACCGGTTCTATAATAAAAATAATTACCTGTGTTCACTCCTGGAACAATTTCTGCAGTCACCCAGAGGATTAAGGATGCTTTCTACACTGCAAACATGGAGCTATGACCTTGTATTTTGCTTCTGTTCTGCATCTCTTTTGGTTTGGACTCTTTTTAGTTAGGGAAACTTTCCAGTTTTAGCTCCTCAAGAAACATTCTTCATTTCAATGACTGGTAGATCGTGAATATTCTCTCACTCCTTTAGACAAGTTATTGCTTTTGTTTGGAATGACTTTTCCCACCTGAAATATTCATACACATACTCAGTGATCAGCTTCATTACTACGTCCTTTATGAAGTCTATGCCAATCTCCCCTTACTTACTCCTTACTCCCCACTGTTCCCATGGCATTTAAAAACGATTTCAGTTATAGAATTCCTCACACCTTTTTGTATACTTGGCTGTCTCCTCCACTAATTTCTCAATTTCCAATCTCTTTGAACACAGGGTCTATTGTTGTCCAGACTGCCTCTACCAAACCAGGCACACAGCTGTGGTGTTGGTATTGACTCCCATTACTCTTCACTGGAAGACTGTTCTTGGCTAACTGGAGCCATCACACCTGAAGACTCCCCCTTCCAGTAGCTCTAACAAATGATTTACCGATGCAAGGATATAGTAGCCTACCTTTCCCCTTGTCTGTAGACTGGAAAACCGCTGTGTTGCAAATCATGCTCCTCCTGGGATCAAGCTGAAGCTAAACTTTTCCTGAAACTATGTCCTTGCCTAGCTCCTTCATCTGATGCATTCTGCTTCCCTCTCTCCCTTACTATTTTTCTCCTGAGATAACTCCCTCAATAAGTCATCTTGCTGAAGAATCTCCATTTATACTATGCTGAGACGCAGGGATTTTCATCTGCAAATATTTGTAAACCCTGGACCTAAGATAGTGCTGTTAAGACACAGGACACTAAGAAATGTTTGCTTGGTGGAAGGAACTAAGCACTTAAATGGAATATATTCGATTACTCTCGTCTTTTCTGCTTCATTGCCATGCTGCCTGGCTTCTTTTTCTCGATTCCTGATCCGGAGAAAATGGTGAGGTCTCCATGGGCTCCTCATAAATACTTAGTTTCAGTTGAAGCTACCTCATCAATCTTTGAGATCCCAAGATGTATTTTTGCCTCTTAGGTTTTGAATTCATGATTTTCTTAACTGTTTTTCTATCAATCAGGCCCAGAGCTATCTGAATTATATAACCAATATGTAAATCATATATAAGCAAGCGTTTTTTTAAGATGTGCAGAAGAGTAAAGAAACCATTACATTGCAAATAGCTTACATCACAAGTCAGCTTTGGTGGTCTTAAGGTTTTATCCAATCCACAGATGTTTTACTGGATTCATACAGTGTTTAAAAATTTTTAGACCAACTGCCAATGCTTAAAAATTCCTTCGTACACTGCTGGTGGGAATGCAAACTGGTGCAGCCGCTATGGAAAACAGTATGGAGATTCCTCAAAACTCTAAAAATAGAAATACCATATGACCCAGCTATCTCACTACTGGATATCTATCCAAACAACTTGAAATCAACAATCCAAAGTAACATATGTGCCCCTATGTTCATTGCAGCCCTATTCCCAATAGCCAAGACATGGAAGCAATCCAAGTGCCCATCAACCGATTAGTGGATAAAGAAGATGTGGTATATATATACACAATGGAATGCTACTCAGCCAGAAAAGAAGGCAAAATCGTCTCACTGGTAACAACATGGATGGACCTGGAGGGCATGATGTTAAGTGAAATAAGCCAGACTGAGAAACACGAACACTATATGATTTCACTCACATGTGGAAGGTAAACACACGGATAAAGAGAACAGTTCACTGGTTACCAGGGGACTAAAGGTTGGGGGGACACAGGGGGTGAAGGGGAGCATTTATATGGTGGCGGACAAGAAATAACGTACAACTGAAATTCACAATGATGTAAACTATTATGAACTCAATAAAAATGCTAAAAAAATTCCAAATTCAACATTTTAGCTCACACATAAACTGGAAGATCTCTGATTATTTACCCTCACAACAACCACGGATAGGTGGTCTATGGTTCGCCATAGTCCTGGTTACTCATTGCCGTCTTACATCTAACCCATTTTAAGGGACTTGCTTGACTGCTTTAGGTACTTTGGTTTGAGATCCCCAAGAGGTACTTGGGATCATATAGGCAGGGACCATATTCAATCCATTTCTGAATCCCTAGCTTTTAGCACAGTATCTGCCAAAATAGGTGCTCTGTAAATGCTTATTAAATTTGCTGTGTACAAGGGAGGAGAAATATCTTTTGGGAAAACAATCTGCTTTTCAACCCAAAGGAAGAGTCCTATAAAATATCCTTACTGTGGTAGAAGAAAAGGCAGCAGCAAAAAGGCAGGAGTAATTGAGAGATGTAACAGAGGAGAGGTCCTTGGTTTCCAGCGGCAGCGGCAGTTCCAATATCATACAGATGAGCGTCACAGCAATTAGGAAGAGAAGTAGCAACACTGATTGACCTAGTAGTACAGTTGATTAATTCTGTATCCAGGAAGAGAGATTTAAGGACTGAAACGGAAGCTACTGCAAGCAGAGGGACACTGACAAATTACCACAATTAACATTTCTGATAGCCTAAAGCAACTAGCACAGCATGATAAAATGTGGAACATAGAAGTTACAACAGGTGAGAGATCCAAACCTCAATTGAAGATTGAGACCTCAATCTAGATAAAGACTCTATAATGCCCTCTGGAGAAGGCAGCACCAACATCTTGTTAAGAAACAAACAAAACAAGGAATCAGTTCAAGCTTTACATCAGATTTATATTGTATAATTTTATACACTTAATTATGACTAACTTTACTAGTTAACTATATACGTGTGTATACACACAGACATACCTATACATACACACAATGTGGATTCTGTCAGCAAAACTTTTAATAACTTAATTTTCCAATAAATATTGAAAGGATGGCCTTCAGGCACTGTTAGGGAGATACAGTTAAAACAGATGAACCCAAATGTACATAGCACTCAATATCCTGGTGTTAAATAGGATAGACTAGGAAATACATCACTGACAAAAAGGCACCCTTCTGTTACACTGACTGTCTCCCTTTCTAGCTTTTGTTTCTTATTTGATGTTCCCTCTGCTTGTACTGGATTCTTTTTCTCTTGTCCAGTCATCATCTGCCACAGGTCAGTCTTACTGTTTTTAAGTCATAGCCAAGGCCAAGTTGCCTATTTAGCTATCTATAAAGTTCAGAAGCTCCTCTTTCAAAAAGAGAACCAAGAGATTCTTCTTAATCACACACATACAAAAACTGATATAAATTAAATATACTGTAATTAAGAAGCAAGTTCATCAATAGGAAGAATAGGCATGGGCAGTATAGAGGTCATTAGTTCAGTCTGCTAAGTATTTCTGTACTTTCAGGTACACGTTAGGGCTACATTTCCCTGACACTGGTTAAGTTTGGCATAGATACATGAATTTATTTGCCCAAGAAAATATGAAATGAAAATGAAGTATGCCTCTTATGTGGTAGGATTAAGAGGCGATGAGTGATTTGCTAAATTCTCTTCTCTGTCAAGACTGTCATGGAAGAAGTTGTTGAGAAGGTACTTTCATCAGTCTGGATTCCTGAGTGTTTATGATGAGCAGATACGTCAATTCCCTGCGTCACACAGCATGAGTGGAAAATAAATTTTTGTCGTGTTAAGCCCTTGAGGCTTGGGGTTTGCTTGTTACAACAGCATAACCTTGCTCATTCTGCCCAATACAGCTAGTTGAACAGTAAACATATGTGGTAGCAAAACTCTGCTGTGATGCACAGGCAATCAAAAAAATTGCTTGATGTCTCAGCTCAGATTTTGACAAACATGTCAACTAGAGGAAAATTTGTATACAAATAATATTGGGCCAGGCAACCTAGAACAATGAATTTCAAACTGTACTGGGGTGATTTCTAGGGATTTCTCTGAATCTCATCAAAGACCACCTGAGGGGATCGGGAGGGGGAGAGCTCTCTGTAGACCCTAATTAAACAAAACATCTGTTTCTGAGATTATCTGAGATAATTTGTTTACAAATGGGGTTTCCAAATATTATTGCATTTGAGCAAAGGATCATACAGTGAAATAATATTGGAAGAACATTCTTTTGAGAATAATAGATAATATAAAATGTTGCCGGTAATACATACCAAATTTCTCACCAGTTGCTAACTATATCATACTTAGTCATATCTCAACATCTTTGTGTGAGCAGAAATACATTTCCTCTCCTTGTCAACCTCTATCTTGAAAACTGCTATGCACTCTTTAACACACACATAAAATGTTGCCTTCTCTGTAAAATCAACCTACATGCACGTTGGGAATGCACACAGACACACACACACACACACACACACAGACGCACACCCAAACACACGTTTGGGAATGCACACAGACAGACAGACAGACACACACCCACACTAATATATGCCACTTTTTCCAATCCCTTGTCATGTTCCTCCATCAGTGAATTTACCACATTATGATGTAATCAGTTTATAAATTGCACTCCTTTACTAGATTATGAGTGGCTGACAGAGTCTAGAAAAATATATGTAGTTTGGAATGGCTAAAATAATATTTTAACAATAAAATTTAATTTAGTTTACTTAATTCACTTTGCTGCATTGTTTTTAAGCAAATTGTCTAACTTTAAATCTTCCAAGTCTTTACCATATTCTCTCTAAAACATTTAACATAAATTCCCCATAGGCTATACAATTAAATATTATCCAAATGATTTACTACCACGATTTCATAGTTGAATAATTTTCTTGGCATTTCTGTGCTTAAACTATAATTAACAAAGAGGATAAACAACCTGGAATAACAGAAACTGAAGCCTTTGTTCTTTATTACTTCAGATAGTCCTACTCTTCCTTACCAACAGAAAGACCACTAACCTATCCTCTATATCTTTCTGTCTTGACTTTTATAAGTGATGCTCTTACTTTAAATTCTTCTCTTTGTACATTCAGCAAAAACACACTCAATTTTCAAAATATACCAACTACATAAACTGTCACACTGAATTCCATTTACAGAACACCTCTACTTGTGAATAAAATGTTTAAATTTTGCAAGTAGGAATATTTTTAAAATAACTATTATTCAGGAAAGAGTGCAACAAAGAGAAGCAATTTTAATACACATCTGTCAAATAAGAAAGACAAAAAGTAGTTTTGTTTTTATTCCCAAGTACTTATGGGAAGGGAAGGCATGAGAGGACCCTCAACATTTTATTTTAATTTCAAAATATAACAAAGAAAGATATTATGGTCTGTACTCCTCTTTCCTCCCGAGAAGTGATTCCATCTGTGGGTTTTTTATATTCTACTATATACAGAAAGAATTAAGAAGTGTTAAGGTGCTATATTTTTCACTCTTAGTTTTAAACAGTAAATACTGATTCCAACAGAACACCAGAAACCTACCTTACCTTCAAAATTGCCTTTGCCTAGGGCCAAGCCTGAAGTACATTGGTCAAAATAGAGAGTTTAAAAATAGAATTAATTAATACATTGATTTATGTATTTATTGGGTTTGGTTTTTCTGTAGAAATAATTAGAATGTCAAGTTAGTAAGAATTTGAACGCTGAATAAAAGTACATTTTTGCAGAAGGCGATGTTTTATTTGGGATGCCATATTTATGGGGGAAGTGTTTTTGCAGATTTTCAATAAGTATGTTTAAATTATGATGACACTGGACATCAGTAATTATATATGTCCCTCAAGATAACATAATTATTATCAATAACAACTTGTAATGACTAAATTTTAAAAATTCAAAATACATTTTATTTCTTCTCTACTTTAAGGAATAATACATGACCGTGCTTTTATTTAATCATTCCAAAAATTTTTGTGGACACCTACTATGCACCAAGTATGGTAAATATTGGGAACTTAAAGATCAATAAGTCTTTTCTACCTTCAGGAGCTAAGCAAAGAAAGAGATAAATAAAAATCTGCAATTGGGTGACAATCGCATTATAGAAGGATGCACCAGGTCCAGCGGTGTCTCAGCAAAGTATGAAAGAGCATAGCCCTCTGGCAAAATCAATTTACTCAAGATAGCTCCAGAAAAGTGTGAGGAAAGTAGGAGGAGTGAGAGTAGGACAAACAAGCAAAAGGAACCATTGGGCTAGCAGAGGCCAGGGTGTGAAGTACTGTGATACCTTGTCAAGGTGTTTGGAGGCTGTCCTGTGGCCAGTGGAGTGCTACTGAAGAATTTTAAGCAGAGTAGTATGTCATGATCAAGACTGCTTTTTAAAGTGATCACATTGCTGGCAGGAAACGCCATAATATATGATGGCAGTGTGATTAGGGATGATTTAATTGGTCTTTTTCCCCTTTATTTTCAAGATTTTCTACGCTGAATCTGTACGCTACTTGGTAATACAAATTTATTTAAGTGGTGCGGAGGACTTACATCTAATTGTCTGTTTTTCACAATAGAAAGCAAGCTTCATCAAAACTGAGCTACATACTTGTTCACTGCTCTAGTCCCAGTACTGAATACACATAAAATAAATATTTATTGAACAAGTAAATATCATTTTGAATGGAGACAAGAGAAATTAAGGTATTTTCAGTATAGAGCCTCGCGAATATGATTTAGGATGTTACCGTGTTTTTGATTGGGGTGACTGATGCAATTAAGAAACACAGAAGCAGCAACTGGGTTTCAAGAGAATAACATATACAGCCTTGAACATTTTTAGAATAAGATGCTTATGGGAAATTAAGGTAAAGTCATCTCGTAAGAAATTGGTTAAAGAAGTAGAGAACACAAGGAAAAATCTGGTCTTGAGATATAAATTTGGGACTCCACAACTCCCAAGGTAGTAGTGTAAGCCATATAACTAGATGCTATTAGTTAGGGGATGTATAGACCAAAAAGACCAGAAACGCTGGGGGAAAAGCAGTGTTTTCAGAATGGCCTGAAGAAGTGCATCTAACATCACAGAATTCAATATCATGCAATTCAGGGAATAAGTTTTCAAGAGGAGTGGTGAGCAATGCCAAATGTGAGAGAACGATAAAGCCAAATGAGGGCATGAAAGAAAACTTTGACCTTTGCATTTTGTTGTTGTATAATTTCAGGCTTAGAGCAAAAATAGTGTAAAGCTTTCCTGAATGTTAAATTTTTACCACATTTGCTTTGTTATTCTCCACTTATCTGTAAGCATGTATGTACGTATGTGTGTATCTATCTATCTACATATTTTTTTCTGTAACATTTGAGACATTTGAGAGTAAACTGTAATTAAAATACTTCTAAGTACTTACAGTGTATTTTCCTAAAACAAGAAAATTCTTTTACATAACCATAGTACATTTATCACAGTCAAAATATTGGCATTAATGTAAAAAAACCTTTTTCCAAATTACGCCAATTAACCCTTAGAGTCCTTTATAGCAAAACAAATCCGGTCCAGGATCCAATCCAGGATTATAATTTGAGTTTAATTGTTCTGTTTCTGTTGGTTCAAAACCTCGGGAGCTTCCTGGATAAAATCTGAAATTGGCTTCATACAGGGAGGGCAAGGAGAAACAGAAGAAAGAGGCGGGCCACTCCAGATAGGTAGGGGGCAGGTTTAATAAGCAAGAGAACTCACATATGAGGCTTGTCTTGGGGAGCCACAAGATGAGTAGATCTCTGCACCTGCTTGCCAGAATCTTAAAATTTTATATCGGGGGGCCAGCCAGGGGCACAGCAGTTAAGTGCACACGTTCCGCTTCGGCGGCCCGGGGTGTGGACATGGCACCGCTTGGCAAGTCATGCTGTCGTAGGCATTCCACATAGAAAGTAGAGGAAGATGGGCACGGATGTTAGCTCAGGGCCAGTCTTCCTCAGCAAAAAGAGGAGAATTGGCAGCAGTTAGTTCAGGGCTAATCTTCCAAAAAAAAAAAAGTTTATATGGAGGCCTGAACGGGGTTCAGTTACATATACTGTCCAGATGGTCTCAACAACACATTGTTCTCTCAAGGCAGTGTCCTTGAAAACAGCTCCTGCTATAGGAGCAGCAGGGAGAACCTACATTCCAAGGACAGGAGAGGGGGTGAGGAACCTCTGATTGCCTGGGTCAAGCTCACAGGCCAACTGGCGGTCACGTCTTCTTGATGACTTTTTCCAACAGTCTCATTAGTCTTCTGTCATTTGGAGGAGTTCCTTGAGTTTTCTTTATTTTAAGTACATTGCCATTTCTGAAGAGTATAAACCATGTATTTTACAGAATGCCCCTCAATAAGTTTTTTTCTTGCTTAGATTGATCTTGTGCATTTTGGGGAAGAATAGCATAAAAATGACGTTGTATTCTTCTCAGTGTATCATAGCATGAAGTACATGATGCATATTTGACCTACTAATGACAAAATTAAGGTTGGTTCTTTGGTAAAAGTGATACATGACAGGTTTCTTTAATATAAAATAGATATTTTGTAATTAATAAATATATTAAGACTATCTAAAAACACTTTTCCCGTCAGAGTTTCATCCACTAATTTTAACATCCTTTGATAAATCTTGACTGAAATAAGTACTTTTATGATACCTGCCAAATAACTCTTTTCAGTTATTTATTTAATCATTTTTTAAAAGACTCTGGATTCTTATTTTCTTCTATGGATTATAATTCATTGCTATCGTTATTTATTTGAACTCTCAAAGTGTCCCAGAGTTGGCTAGTATAAGTCCCTTCAAGTTGGTGGCTGTGTCCTTTTGACATATTCCTATCAATTCTCTGAGCAGTTCCTTACTTTCTGGAATAGCAGGATGTTCCAGGTTCATCTTGTACTTTCCCAGTCCTAGCTTTGCAATCAGTCATTCATCTAAGAAGAGCTTATTCCTTTTAGTG
The DNA here is from genome assembly GCF_041296265.1 of Equus caballus. NCBI lineage: Eukaryota > Metazoa > Chordata > Mammalia > Perissodactyla > Equidae > Equus > Equus caballus. The sequence continues at coordinate 21,811,548 of NC_091715.1, read as the reverse complement.
AAGAATGGTATTTAGGAACCAAGATCTGAATCTAGGTGTGCTCACTGCTACTACCGTAAGTATACTTATTGCTACCCAGTGACTACTGCTTCTAGATTCTCTCAATGGATATTAATAGATAAAATATCTATGTATATATCTATTTATCTACCTACCAACCTACCTACTTATTTGTCTATCCATCTATCCGTCCATGCATCCACTCGTCCATTTATCTATATTTAAAACTATAAGTTTATAAATAAATTTCTAATTCCTTGATCAGGTTAGTGATCTAACATCATATAATAATATGAGAGCTGAGCTCGATGGAAAGCATTTTTAGCTAATATCTCATCCATTGCGATTTGAATTCCTTTTCCATATATGGTACACAGAGAAATCCAGGTAGGTAATACCCTAGTATATCCCTGAATGTACTAACCTTAATTTTAAAATAAGCCTTCCATTATAGATTCTGCATTTTTTGTGAACTTCAGCCCAGCCACCTGGGAGAATTTGGCATTGGAGAATATGTTCTCCTTTTCCAACTTTTTTTTCAGTCTTCTTCCTGTTCATATACAATTAGGGAATGAAGTGTGATTTTAAATCCAAAATAGTTAGTCTCTTTTATTCCAGACTCATGAACTTGGTGGGCTTCTTACTGTTTGATTTCAGCAAGCTTCATGTGCCAGTAGTCACACCCACAGTTCTTTGCTAAACAAAATCTTTCCATTTGCTATTGTTTTTTGATTTTTAGACTCTGTGCTTATCCTTCTGGACTTAATTGCTGATACAATGAGAATATGACATTATTTTCTTTTCCTAAGACATTCTGGTTTACTGAAAGGAGTTTCATGGTACTGCAATCTTCATTGTGAGACTCAGATATTTACTCTGAGGTAATTTGATCCATTCCCATGTTTCAACAAGTTGTGTGATGACCAACTCTTGATTTGATCCTTAATACAATTCTGAGTTTTGGTCAGCCCTGTTTTGCTTAAAACATTTCTTAAGCATTTCGATTAATGTTTGGGTTTGAGAATCACTTGCCTTTTCCAACTCTACAAGTCTTAAATTTGAAGATTTTCTCTATGCTTTTTCATTTCTTCTTGCAAATCATCTAATTATTCTGTGAACTCACCTATGTCTTAGTAACATCTTGTAAACACAGCCAGCAGCAACCAACACTTAGAACTAAAATTTTCATATTTCTTTTCTTCCCTTGGGGCTACAAATTCATTAGGTACCTAACCTAAATTTTTTGTTATTGGAGTTGAGAATTTTACCAAATATTTTTCCACTGCATAATATGAATCTCCTTCCTTTCATTCTGCAGCAATAATTTCCTACCTCTTCACTGCCCTGTACCTAGGCTATTTTAGAGATTTTGTTACGGGAGCACCATACTGTTTGGAAAACTTCAGTACCATTCAAGATGGGCAAGATTATACTGCGGTAAAAACAAACTTTGCTCCAATAAGAAAAATAGTTTATTTCTTATACACAATACATGTCAAATATAAGTTGGCAGGGGGTCTTGGATTATTGTAGCTACACAGGAACCCAGTTGACGGAGGAATCATCTGTACTTTCATGATCACTTTAGCAGGAAAAAGATAACAGGGCCTATCGTGCCCTGGCTCTTTAAGCTTCCACATTGAAATGTTACATGTCACTGCCACATTTCATTGACCAAAATGAGTCAACTGATTATAGAGTAGGAAAGTGGGCCTACCATGTTGCCAGAAATAGGGTAACAGGATACATTTGGTAAATACATTAATAGAATGAAGTATAAAAATCACATGATCACCTCAATAGATTCAGAAAAAGCATTTGACAGAATTCAATATCCTTTCAGGACAAAACCAACAAATTAGGAATATAAGGAAATTATCTCAATGTGATAAAAGCCATGTATGACAAGCCCACAATTAACATCATATTCAATGGTGAAAACTTGAAAGATTTTCCTCCAATATCAGGAATAAGGAAAGTCATCCACTCTCACCACTTCTGTTCAACATAGTACTAGAAGTCCTAGGCAGAAGAATTAGGAAAAAAAAGGAATAAAAGGTTGCAAATCAGAAAGGAAGAAGTAAAGTTATCTCTGCTCATAGTTGACTTGATCTTACAGGTAGAAAGCTCTAAAGATTCCACAAAAAAACTGTTAAAACTAATAAACAAATTCAGTAAATGTGCAGGATAGAAAATGAAAATATAAAAAGAAACTGCTGTTCTATACATTAATAGTGAACAATTTGCAACGGAATTTAAGAAAACAATCCCATTTTTAGTAGCATCAAAAAGAATACTTCGGGGCTGGCCCCATGGCTGAGTGGTTAAGTTCGCATGCTCTGCTTCAGTAGCCCAGGGTTTTGCCAGTTCAGATCCTGGGTGCAGATTTAGCACCACCCATGCTGAGGCAGCGTCCCACACAGCAGAGCCAGAAGGACCTACAACTAGAGTATACAACTATGTACTGGGGGACTTTGGGGAGAAGAAGAAAAACAAAAGAATACTTAGAAATAAACCTAACTAAGGAGGCAAAAGACTTGTACATTGAAACTATAAAACATTACATGGGGCTGGCCCCATGGCTGAGTGGTTAAGTTTGCACGCTCCGCTCTGGTGGCCCAGGGTTTCGCTGGTTCAGATCCTGGGCGCGGACACGGCACGGCTCATCAGGCCATGTTGAGGTGGTGTCCCACATGGCACAACTAGAAGGGCCCACAACTAAGAATACAGAACTATGTACTGGGGAAATTTGGGAAGAAAAATCAGGAAAAAAAAAAAAGAAGATTGGCAACAGTGGTTAGCTCAGGTGCCAATCTTTAAAATAATAAATAAATAAAATAAAAAATAAAACAAAAAACTTTACAGAAAGAAACCAAAGAAGACACAAATAAATGGAAAGACATCTCATGTTCATGGATTGGTAGACTTATTATTAAAATGTCCACAGTACCCAAAGCAATCTACTGATTCAATCCAATGTCTATCAAAATCCTAATGGCATTTTTTACAAGAATAGAAAAAAAATCTTAAAATTCATATGGAACCACCAAAGACTCCAAATGGCCAAAACAATGCTGAAAAAGAAGAACGAACCTGGAGTCATTACACTTCCTGATTTCAAAACAGGTTACAAAGATATTGTAATCAAAACAGTATGGTACTGGCATAAAGACAGACATATAGTTCCATAGAATGGAATACAGGGCCCAGAAATAAACCTATGCATATATAGTCAATTGATCTTATACAAGGGTGCTAAGAATATACAATGGGCAAAGGAAAGTCTCCTCACAAAATGATCTTGAGAAAACTGGATATCCACATGCAAAAGAATGCAGTTGAACCCTTTTGTCACAACACACACAAAAATAAACTCAAGATGGATTAAAGACTTAAATGTAAGACCTGAAACTGTAAAATTCCTAGAAGAAAACATAGAGTAAAAGCTTCACAACACTGGGCTTAGCAATGATTTCTTGGATATGATACCAAAAACACAAGCAACAAAACCAAAAATAGTAAGTGGGACCACATCAAACTGAAAAGTTACCAGACAGCAAAGGAAATAATCAACAGAGTAGACAGCAGCATACAGAAAAAATATTTGCAAACCAGGAATCTCCTAAAGGGTAAACATCTAAAATTTATAAGGACCTCCTACTACTCAATAGCAAAGAAACATAGCAAAGCCAATTAAAAAATGGGCCAAAGACCTGAGTAGACATTTCTCCACTGAAGACATACAGGTGGACAACATGTAAATTAAAAGGTGCTCGACATCAATAATCATCAGGGAAATGTAAATGAAAACAATGAGAAATGACCACACATCTGTTAGGATGGTTGCTATTTAAAAATATATAAAATAAGAGTTGGTGAGGCTGTGGAGAAATTAGAACCCTTGCACATTGCTGTTGGGAATGTAAAAAGTGACAGTCACAATGGAAAACAGTATAGAAGTTCCTAAAAATAATTAAAAATAGAACTACCATATGACCCAGCAATTGCACTTCTGGGTATTTATCCAAAATACCTGAAGTCAAGATTTTGAAGAGATATCTGCATTCCGTGTTTACTGCAGCATCACTCACAATACCCACAAAGTGAAACAACCTAAATGTCTATCAACAGATGAATAGATAAAGAAAATATGGTATACACATACAATGGAATGTTATTCAGCCATAAAAAAGAAGGCAATCCTGTTATATGCTACCACTTGGATGAACCTTGAAGACATTATACTAAGTGAAATAGGCCAGTCACAGAAGGACAAATACTGCATGATTCCACATATATGAGGTATCTAAAATAGTCAAATTCATACAAGCTGAGAGAATGGTGGTCTCCAGAGGCTGTGAGGATGGGCAAATGGGAAGTTGCTGTCAATGGGTATAAAATTTCAGTCATGTAAGATGAAAAAGTTCTAGAGATCTGTTGTACAACACTGTGCTTATAGTTAACAATACTGTACTGTACCCTTAAAAATTTGTTAAGCCACCAAATTGGACAATCTAGAAGAAATGGATAAATTCTTAGACTTATATAACCTCCCAAAACTGAATCAAGAAGAAACAGAGGATCTGAATAGACCAATCACAAGTAAAGAGATTAAAACAGTAATCAAAAACCTCCCCCAAAATAAAAGTCCAGGACCAGATGGCTTCTCTGGAGAATTCTACCAAACATTCAAGGAAGAATTAATACCTATCCTTCTCAAACTATTCCAAAAAATTGAAGAAGACAGAATGCTTTCTAACACATTTTACGAGGCCAAGATCACCAGGATCCAAAGCAAGATAAGGACAACATAAAGAAGGAAAATTACAAGCCGATATCACTGATGAACACAGGTGCAAAAATCCTCAACAAAATATTGGCAAACCAAATACAGCAATACATAAAAAGGATCACACACCATGATCAAGTGGGATTTATACCAGGGACGCGGGCATAGTTCAACATCTGCAAATCAACCAATCTGATACACTGCATTAACAAAAGGAGTGACAAAAACCACATGATCATCTCAATAGATGCAGAGAAAGCATTTGACAAGATACAATATCCGTTTATGATAAAAACTCTCAAATAAAATGGATATAGAAGGAGAGTACTTCAACATAATAAAGGCCATATATGAAAAACCCACAGCCAACATCACACTTAGTGGGGAAAAACTGAAGTCCCTCTGAGAACAGGAACAAGACAAGGGTGCCCACTCTCACCATTCCTATTCAACTTAGTACTGGAGGTTTGGTCAGAGCAATTAGGCAAGAACTGGAAATAAAGGGTATCCAAACTGGAAAGGAAGAATTGAAACTCTCATTGTTTGCAGATGACACGGTTTTTTATATAGAAAACCCTTAAGAATCCATCAGAAAACTATTAGACATAATCAACAACTTACAGCAAAGTTCCAGGGTACAAAATAGACTTACAAAAATCAGTTGCATTTCTACACTCAAATAACGAACTAGCAGAAAGACAACTCAAGAATACAATCTCATTTACGATCGCAACAAAAAGAATAAAACATCTAGGAATAAACTCAACCAAGAAGGTGAGAGACCTATACAATGAGAACTATAAGACATTATTGAAAGAAATCAATGATGACATAAAGAAATGGAAAGATATTCCACACACATGGATTAGAAGAATAAATATAGTTAAAATGTCCATACTACCTAAAACAATTTGCAGATTCAATGCAATCCCAATCAGAATCCCAATGACATTCTTCACAGAAATAGAACAAAGAATCCTAAAATTCATACGGGGCAGCAAAAGACCCCAAATAACTAAAGCAATCCTGAGAAAAAAGAACAAAGCTGGAGGCATCACAAACCCTGACTTGAAAATATACTACAAAGCTATAGTAATCAAAACAGCACAGCACTGGTGCAAAAACACACACAGATTAATAGAACAGAATCGAAAGCCCAGAAATAAAACCACACATCTACGGAAAGCTAATCTCTGACAAAGGAGCTAACAACATACAATGGAAAAAGGAAAGTCTCTTCAATAAATGGTATTGGGAAAACTGGACAGCTACATGCAAAAGAATGAAAGTAGACCATTATCTTTTGCCATACACAAAAATTAACTCAAAATGGATGAAAGACTTGAAGGTAAGATGTGAAACCATAAAACTTCTAGAAGAAAATATAAGCAATACACTCTTTGACATGGATGTTAGAAGGAACTTTTTGAAAACACTGTATATGTAACATGCTATATATGTTATACATAGGTACTATATACACATATACTATACACACTCATTATATATTTATTACATACATGTAATATACTACATATATGCTACAGGTTTTTTATCCTAATAAATACAAGTCATAGTTATCACTACAAAAAGAAAATGAAAAGACAACCAACTAGGAGAAAATATTTGCAAATCATATATCCGACAAGGAGTTAATCTCCAAAATATATAAAGAACTCACACAACCCAACAACAAAAAAACAAACAACTTAAAATATGGGCAGAGGATATGAACAGACATTTCTAACGAAGATATACAGATGGTCAACAGGCACATGAAAAGATGCTCAACATCACTAATCATCAGGGAAATGCAAATCAAAACTTCACTGAGATATCACCTGACACCTGTTAGAATGGCTATAATTACCAAGACAAAAAAGAACAAATGTTGGAGAGGATGTGGAGAAAAGGGAACCCTCATGCACTGCTGGTGGGAATGCAAACTGGTTTAGTCACTATGGAAAACAGTATGGAGACTTCTCAAAAAATTAAAAATAGAAATATCATATGACCCAGCTATCCCACTACTGAGTATTTATCCAAAGAACTTAAACAATTCAAAGAGACTTATGCACCCCTATGTTCATTACAGCATTATTTACAATAGCCAAGGCATGGAAGCAACCCAAGTGCCCATCGACTGATGAAAGGATAAAGAAGATGTGGTATATATACACAATGGAATACTACTCAGCCATAAAAAAGACAAAATCATCCCATTTGCAACAACATGGATGGATCTTGTGGGTATTATGTTAAGCGAAATAACCCAGAGAAAGACAATCACCGTATTATTTCACTCATGTGTGGAAGATAAACTAACACATGGACAAAAAGAACAGATTAGTGGTTACCAGAGGGGAAGCGGGTTGGAGGGTGGGGATAAGGGGTAAAGGGGCACATTTAGATGGTATCTGACAAATAGTAATGTACAACTGAAATTTCAAAATGTTATAAACTATTATGACCTCAACAACAACAAAAAATTTGTTGAGTGTTGCTATCATGTTATGTGTTTTTACCACAATAAAAAAGCAGAACAATCACTGAAAGAGCAATGAAATATTACAAAACCAAATGAGAGTAAAAACAAAACACATACACACACACAGAAATACATGCTAGGTTCAAAACAGCGATGCTTCTGAAACACTTATTCAGATGATAAGCATTATTTGGCAAATCTGCATAAAAAGTTCCCAAAGATATGGCACCCTTTCAGCCAAACAAGTCTTTCCAAAGAGATATCCCGAAATCTGTTATACTGTATATATCAGTAGCAGCATCATTCCAATGCATCTAGCAAAAAAGGCAAATATGTTTAATTTATCTTGGCTTTTTTTTCATTCCAATAAATATAGACGTATTTTGCAATTCAAAAATTTTATCATTATGATAGCTTTTTCCTATGACAAGTATTTTGAAAAGTAGGAAATGTATGTCTAGCTATATGTCAAAAAGAAGATATTAGTTTTTCATTTCCCATAATTGTGAGATGAAAACAATTTCGGATTTATACACAACTTCATAGTTTATCCTATGAATATAGTTATGAAACTTCACCAAAAAACAATGTTTAACTCAATAGTGAAATCATGCATTTCTATATTTCGCTGTGTTCTCCATAGTTTTCTGTACAGCTGTCAAAGTGTTCCTTCTTTTATCTTCTTTTGAAGTGTTTTATGGAGATTAAAGCTTAACTTCAGGACTTCAGGTTAAGCAACAGAGAATGAAATAGCTTGGAAAAGATAGAGATGAGCGAAAACATAAGCTGTTTCTACAGGAGTATGGCAAAGCAGTAGGATTGAAAATTGAAGTTGAATATGGCTTCTTAACCGACACAGTTGAGTTTTGCTTTATACATCCAAATCTCTCTTACAGGATGTTTTTTGAAAGAATTCTGGTGTCAGAGAAATTATTTGAAACTTGGAAATAAGGCAAAAATATAGACAGTATGTCTGTTCAATGTCACACGGTGGTGAAGGCCATTCAAGGATTATGTAAGGGAATGTATTTGACTCATTTTTGATCTTTTTTAAAAATAAATTTATGTGTATCTATGTGAACAAATGAGTTGAATAAAATTAAGTTTACAATTATTATTTTTATATTTTCATGAAAGACTTGAATTTACTTGGAAATTTATGCTTACTTTGTCAATCATTAGCGTATATTGTGGATACATTCATATGGAAATATACTCTTGTTTCCCTGCCCCCCCACCCCCAAGGGATTAATAGCTTTCTATTTCTCCTAAAAATTCTATATATTCTTAAAAATATACATATTAGTCAAAAAGTACTCATACTTTGAGAATAAAATCTAATTGGATTAAATTCTTAGGAAGAGAGTGGCTTACAAATCTTGTCATCTTTGGCTCTGAGTTTAGATGTTTAGAGATAAATAGAGAAAGATATATTCAGTTATTGACATGAATTCTTACCACTTGACTTTATCAAGATAAGATGTATTTCTTTATTACCTAACAGATATGTTGGTACATACAACCAACTACACACTCACAAGGGCAGAAATGAACCTTCCTATTTTACTAATGTTTTGGACTCTTGTATTTGAAGATAGGATAAATAATTCATTCCGTCAACTTAAAAGGCATTATACACAGCAGTATTAATTGAAAACAGAAGACATTTGATGAAAGATAAGATTCAAACAATTCATACCTAAATATAAGCATTTATGAAATTTGCAAAATGCACTAATATTATTTGACAGGAATCATTTAATTCTACACTTGCCATTGAATACATTAATATCCTCTCCATCTTTTTAAATCTCTCAATGCAATTCTAAATATAAATCTACTAAATATTGAATATTGGGATTTAATATTCATGCTCTGCATCTTTCATCTCACAAAATTAGGCCTTAAAATCAAGTTGTCTCGTTTAAAAATATATTATTAAGAAGAAGTTAAAAACAAACAATGAATATATTAAATGAATTGATTTTTCTTTCAGAGAATAAAATGGCCAGTTTGCTTGAACTTTTACATTTAAAGAGTTGTGTTATTATCCTATAATGACAGGATTTTCCAAGTGAATATAACAAAACATAAAGAAATACTATGTAAAGAGAAAGAATGGGTTATTTTTAAAAGAATGGTTTATTTTTAAAAATAAAAAATTTATATAAATATATGAACTTTATATTTCATGTAATTTATCAATATTTTAATGTGCTCTACTGTTGACAATTTGGTTTTAAAATGCTTACTATTCCAATAAAAGTATCTAATTAAAAGATCACAAAAAAGAAACTTATTCACAAAGCTTTTGTTTTAAACTTACTCTTATACTCACCTCACAGTCGGCAAATTGCTTTCACATTCCATGTCTCTTTAATTTTTACCCCCCTAAAAGCCATCTATTAGACAGTTTGGACAGGTAAAATTATCAGCATTTTTAAATTTTGGATAAATAAACTCAGGCACAAAATTTGTAAATGACTTACCCGAGGTCACTGAGCAATCAAGTGGCAGACCCAGAACTTATTCTCCAATTCAGATCTTGTAGAGAGGGGCCTAGAACACAGAGTTTATGTTTAGAAATGTTTTATTATGATAACATGTTACCTTCTTTAAAGAATTGATAACTCATCTCTCCCCTAACACATTAGAGCATGCAATTCTATTTTACTCAATTTACTAAAAATATTTCATAAGTGATAACTAAGAGTTTATACAGAGTCAAACTGTTCTATTCCACTTATGCTTGGAAATATGAACAGCTGTTTGAATGCACCCGTGAAAATTTTCAATTTGTGTATAAGGGAGAATTCTGATGATTCTAAGGATAAGAGAATTAAGTCAATTTACCTTTGCAAAGGGAAACTGTTCTGGGAATTATTTAAGGTGGTTAAATTACATAGCTTTCGGTCCACAAGCTGTCAACAATAAAGCCATTAAGACTTCATTTGCAAGCTTTATCTTTAATGTAAAATGACAGTAATTGACATTTAAAAACTGTATGGTACAATACTCTACATGACATAGGCAGAAACTTATACAAGCTTAGGAGCCTAACTCCTGCACATATTCGCTTCACTTGTCTACTACAAGATCTAGAGTGTTTTCAGTAGCTGCATCTTTTAAATATTATCTACGAGAATGCAAAAACATTACTTGAGATAATACTACAGAGAATCAAATTAAGAACACAGAGTACATTATTACTTTTGACTTCTAGTCCTCCTTTAAAACTGAGAGAGTTAGTACTCCCAAAGTGTAACAGTTTATGAATCAGTTACCCTATTTACATAATTTGCTTTTCAGTATGAAGTAACAGGCCCTGACCCAGATTATCTCAAAGTGAACTGTCAGGAAGCCAATAAAAAATTGAGCAGATGGATGTCATTTTTCAAGATTAGGCTTTCTTTGACAATAATCATTCTTGATATTCTAAGATAATAAGAATCAGTAAGAAGAATTCATCAGGCATTTTCTTACATAAGTATGTTTACAGTTTATATAGAAGCAGAGGGGTGATTAACAAAAAGAGGGAAAACCCTTCCTAATTTCATAAAAGAAGTTTGAGTATAAATACACACACACACACACATCAGTTGCTTAATGTCTAAGAATATAATATATTCCACACTGCTAAGCATGTCATAATAGCTCTCATTTTCACCTGTGTATAAATGTGAACAATTTTCATGTTTGCTCCGAGTTTCTATATATTGTATTTTTGAAGGCATAAAAAAGATAATCATATTTTATAAACAACAATCTGTCTCTTCAATTAATGGTCCCATGCTAAATTTGAAATTTACATCCTACACACCAGTCTGGTTACAAAATAATTAATTTGATTCAGATGTTTAATTAAGCATGACAAGGAGGCTTTAGTTTTAAGTTAAGAGAGAAAAAAAAAATGAAAGCGTCGCCTTGGAAAAGCCTGGAGCATATTTTGCAGAGCATCTTGGAACAAACAGTTTTAACTAAAGACTTAGTTAGCCTATTCCTTTGATGACTTCATTAACAAGTCAAAGTCTTCAGACCCATGAGGCCTATGACAGAGAATGCTATAGTAGCTAGATGTAGGACACATAGAATTCGGATTTTTTGATCAAGTTGTAATAAATATCTTTAATTAAGCAGGCATTTCCTGGGGAATTAAAAGAAAGAAAAAAAAGTGTCTCATTATTTATTTTTTAAACCATCACTTCCTCATTCTTTGTTAACTGAAAAGATCTTTTATTTATAGATATTATTACGACTTCCATAAATAGTCAATATGTACATTGGGCACATATTAACTTTCTTTGTGCTCTATTATGTTGCAAAAACTGTCTTCATGGAAGTTCAAAACTATAATTAAAGCCAACTTTCAATGTTTTTCCCTTCACTCACACATATTTTGTTGTAAGCAAAAGAACAAAAGGGTTGAACTTATCATGGTGATTTATTTGATTTGCGTTTCAGTGAGAAGTTTACATCTGTCCTCACACAGAATGGAGAGAAATCAGCGAACATTCACAGAAATGGAATAAAAGCAAACTTAAATTTTCTAAAATGCAATAATCATTAGACAACCTGTAATTGCTTTTCTTTTTTAAATTTTCATTTACAAGAATATTTTGTGTAGAATTACAGTTTCTGTTAAGGAGTCAGGAAATGTCAAATTGACTGACAAATGTTCTCATATTCCAGATTTAAAGCAATATCTATGCTCAGAGTTGAAAGAGGTTTTTTAACAGGCAGCAGCTTTATACAAATCCTTACAAATTAATCATGGATACCAAGTCAAGGGCTGAATCTCATTCAGTAACATTCAACTAAGAGAAGGGAGGTGAATACCACGAGGGAGACGGAAGGGCATAACATGGTGTCAATATCTCAGGGCTGGGGGAGATGTTTCAAATCTTAGTTTCTGAATTTCTTACGTGCTCTATGTCTCCATCCTGGCTCTCTAAACACCAGTGAAAAGCCACTGTAGCTAATGGCAGAATGTCATATCTACCATCTGATATGACAGAGAGAAAATGAACTTACAGACTTTTGTTCTATTGGAACAGCTATTCCTGGTGTAACAGTGGGTTTTGTGGTATCCTCTATCTTCAAATATGTCTGAGGATTTGAACCTAGTCCAATCTTCCTTGCAACACTAACTCAAGGAATTTATGGGGTTACATTAGATCCAAGAAAGTCTTCCTGAGAACTATGAATCAGACCAAGCACCTATACTTCATTGTCAAGGTGGTTTATTGAGTGATGTGTAAATAGTATTGATGAGATGTAGTTGCACCAGAGAATAGGAACTAAGTGGCTCGCAAGGTACAAAAGCTGAAGAGCACTCAGAGCCACTGAATTTCCTGAACTGAAGTAGTCTGTGCCAATCTAATCTCATCAAGTGTGATCACACATGTTCTAAGGATGGAGTGACGGGGGCACTGGAAGTCGTGTTTATGAATCACAAGATCACCACAATGTTGCTGTGCATGCTGTGTTGCTGCCAGTCTCGTATCCCTTCTTAAAATGAAGTAAGCTTGATGTTGGGTAAAGTATGTCTATGTCTCATGAGTTTGATTGTCAGTCCAAACTCAGACCACTCCTTCTGGTTAATCAGAGAGTACACTGTACACATCTATTTCACTGAACTCCCACTTCATGTTCAAAATGTACCTTTGGTTTCCTGTTAGAGTATGATTCTAGTTTTCTTTTACTTCTCTCACTGTACTTCCAGTCTTACTTCAAAAGCCCTGCGTTTTCTTCCATCCCCTAAGTGTGTAAATTTGGCACTGAGGTGAATGTATGAAAATTGTTAGACTTACAGACATCTGGATGTGCATCCTAGCTCTGAAAATCAAGGACTGTTTTATCTGGAGAAAGTAAGTTAACTTCTTGGAGCTTCAATTTCTTATTGGTATTGTAGGTCTTCTCCATCTCGTATTGTCATTTAAATTATGTAACACGTATAAAGTTATTTTGAATGTGTAAATGGGTTAATGAATGAGAACAAATCTAGTAAATATATGAACTTATATGTTGCAAAAATTAAGAATAATTGTCATAAATCTTCATATCTTATAACACCTGTGGTGGAGGACCCCAATATGTATTTAAGGGCATACACTTTGCCATATATTTACATGAATTATATAACACAAACCATCAATGTAGACACTATATTCATTTTACATAGGAAAATCAGAAGCTCTGGAAGGTTTTTTTTGGTAATCTGTACTTTATTAAATATAATTGCTAGGAATCAAGGACATTTTATCAAGAACAGCATATTAATACCATTATATTTAATCTTGGAAACAAGTCTATAAGTACTATTATTATTCCATTTCGTAGATGAAAGAAATGGATATTTAGAAGAATTACTAACATGTGGTGAAGCAAGTGCTGAAATCCAAGTCTGTCTGACTCTAAAGTCTATAATCTTTCATTTAATAATGCCACCTCTAATTAATTCAGTGACTTGAAGACAACATGTAAATAACACATATTTGATGAATGCATACAGATTACTTTTATAGTTTGCTCCTTTGGGGTATCATTTTATTCTCGCACCCTGTATAAGGGTGCAATATCGATCAACCTGTGGATGACAGGAAAATATCAAGCTGATATTCCAACCACTTTATATTAACATAATCTATGATACAGACTTTTACAACACCTGGAACCCCTAAAATTAGAATAAATTTCAGAATGTTAAGACCAGGTGTAACAAAGGAAAAAATTCTGATTTAACAGATAAGATTTTTTAAACGCTTCTTTTAGATAGAGTTAGAGCTGTTATTTCACTGAATTATATAAAGAAAACTATGCTACAACATTGACCATAATCTCTTGAAGTGTACAACAATTAGAATACTGAAGGGAACATAGGAGAGTAGACAATTACATTACAGAAAGGTATGAGATGATAGAAAGTATGATTCGTTTGATTGACATAAAAAAAGCTGAATGATGTAACAATGCCAAGGATAGGTGTTAAAAAAAAAGATCTTATAAAACAAAGGAAAAAATACTACTTGTTGTGGATTGAATTGTGTCCCCCAAAAGACACGTTGAAATCATAACCCCAGGAACCTTTGAATGTGACCTTATTTGGTAATAGGGTCTTTGCAGATGTAATCTAGTTAAGATGAGGTCATTAGGGTGAATCTTAATCCAATATGACTAGTGTACTTATAAGAAGAGGGAAATTTCAGACACACACGGACAGGGAATGCTATCTGAAAACACAGACGCACAAGAGAAAATATCTGTGTAAAGACGGAGGCAGAGATTGGAGTTCTGCTGCCACAAGCCAAGGAACACCTGGGGCTACCAGAAGCTGGAAGAACAAAGGAAGGATCCTGCCCAAGAGGCTTCAGAGGGAATAAGGCCTGGAGATCTTGATTTCAAATTTCCAGCCTCCAGAACTTAGAACAAATTTCTGTTGTTTTAAGCCACCAAGATTTATGGTACTTCCTTCCAGCAGTCCTAGGAAACTAATACACTATTTTTAAAATCTTCATTGCCAAAAAAAAAAAACAAACAGAAACTCCACAGTTATCTTTTCATAGGCCATAGAGTATACAAAGTTGATTTGGAGTGGAAAGTTGTGTGAAACTCTCAATTTTCACTCTATAAATATCTTATCATGGGTATGTTCTTATTCTTGACAAAGATTTGAAGTGAGAATGAAAGCTTTTTCACTGTTTTATAAATCTGTGATAACATGATTTTTCTTTGTCTTCAATGATAAACATGACTTTTTTCCCTCATTGCTCTGTTTGCTCAAATCGTGACAAACTAAGAGCAAAAAACAAAAGGTTGAGCTAACCTATATGTCCCTCTGAATTACCAAGGTTATTTGAAGGTTTAGCCTCGGTTATTTGATAATTGCTTCAAGGTCACATTTTACTTTGATGTAGGGTCCTGGCCAGAGCAGACCATCAAATACAGCAGTTTAAAAAAAGCATGAATAACTTATTTGTATGAGTCATTTATTGCTGTGTAACAAATTACCCCAAAACTTAATGGCTTAAGCCAACAATATTTATTATCTCACAGTCACTGTGAGTCAGGAATCCGAACATTATTTAACTGAGTCCTCTGGCTTTAGGTTTCGCTCAAGGTTGCATTCATCCCCAGGCTCAAATGGGAAGAATCTGCTTCCTACTTTATTCATGTGGTTGTTGGAAGGATTCAGTTCCTTGGGGGCCTCTCTTTAGAGCATTTCACAACATGGCAGTTTGCTTTATCATGAAGTGAGAGGGCAAGAGAGAGTACTGGCAAAAAAGAGAGTTTCAGCATGATGGAAGACACACACTTTTGTAACCTAATCACACAAATGACATCCCACCACTCTTGCCATGTGCTTTTCATTAGAATAAAATATTCTAATTCTATTATTCTCACAATTCTAATTCCATTCATTGAAAGCAAGTCACTAGGCCCAGCTTATACTCAAGAGGAGGAGATTACTCAAGGGCATAATACCAGGAAACTAGGATCAGTAGAAGCCACACTAGAAGCTGCCTACCATATCACTGATAAATAAGAAGTATGCCCACTACCATTAAAAGATGATATATCTATTTATTGCAATAATAGATAAATAATAATAAATAGCTTCTCATAAGCTGAAATCAATAAGTAGGTATAATTATCTTATAAAAAGACTTTTCAATTAATAATACAAAAATTACATAAATTGAAATGAAAAAGTAGAAGAGAGTGATTGAAAACTGCAAGTTAGTATTTTGCCAAATTCATATAACAATGCCAAACATTTAGCCAAAAGTTTTACATTTTCTGTACTGGATGAAAGCAAAATCTTTGGAGTCATACATACATGAGTTCAAATCAAGGGTCCACCTCTTACTAGTTGTGTGACTTTAGGAAAGTTATTTAAAATTTCTGAGTTTCTATTTCTTCATCTATAAAGTAAGGGTAATAATGGTTACATATCAGATATTTAAATCTGATCTTACATATAAAGCGTTTAACCTAAACAAATAGTTGCCATAGTTGTTTTATGCTTCACTATTTTAGCATGATTATTTGCTCTGCAATGAAAGGAGTGTTTCAATATCAGTGAGAATATAACTACTGATGTGAGGAGTAACACTGGGCAGAGGTATAAGCATGGTCTACGGCAAGCAAAGATACAAAAAAAATCACTGAACAAGTGAAAAATTCTGCCTATAAACTGAAATAAAATGGGGCTCAAAGTAAGTACATGCAACAAAGTTGGGGAATAGACAGTATGTTCGGTATAAAGAGATAGGACCATGAAATTTGGCAGTGATTCCTGACAAAGATATCCTTCCACCCCAGGGGCTGGTTTTTATTGATATTCACATGTATATGGCAGATTTTGACCTGTGTCTTCCTAAAGATTCTGCTTAAAATCTGTGGCAAATTGGTTGCCTCCATGAGTCGGTCCAATTCTTCATTCTTCCCTGTGTCCATTCCATTGGCAGTTTCTTTCACCAATAAGCAGTGGGACACAGGGATGCTGTAAACATTCTGGGTGACGAGACAGTGCCAGAAAAGGTTATCTACCCACTTCTGCTTCATGTGTGCCCTTCATTTGGTTTTCCCTGGACTCAATGGCCCAGGAACATAAGATTCTTCGAAAGAACAATAAGTACACATATCCCACTATTTGCCAGGCATTTTTAGGAACAGCATACACACACACACACACACACACACAAATGCCACATATTATTTCTGACTTTATGAGTTAGTTGTTTTATTGTTTGTACAGAAGATAAATCTGAATTTGAGAGGAGTTAAGACATATGCCTAAAATCACAGAGCTAGCATATGGCAGATATTGGGTTTAAACATAGTCTTCTGACTCCAAGGTAGGTGAATTTCCACTATAATCCTTATGCCAATAAAATGCTAGAATTAAGGGCAGATTAGATTGATCTAAAAGGTAATTAAATCATTTAGGCTAATAAACTTTTTAAATGACTTTGTGTTCATTTGCATTTGATTTATATGTGTTTCCAGGTCGCAGAAAAAAATATTTTCACAAAACACAATGTAATGGATGTTGCACACTAATTATTGTATCTCACATGGTGAAGCCAGAAAACTCAGGTTCACAAGCATAATCACTAGGTCTATGTTTCCTCATGTAAAACATGATGAACAAGAAAATACAGCCATAAAATTCTATTTTGCTTCTGAATTTCTAAAACTCTAAAGAAAATGAAATTATACTTCCATCTCTCTTTTTTAATGTGTTTATTGTGTTCTTTTAGATAAAGCCAGGAATGAGTAGTCTATACATGTATATAATCTATGTAATGGCAGTGTAGATAACCCACAAACACATATTTGTTGGGGCTGAATAGATAAACTAAAGTGAACTAAAAGAGCTAAAACAATTTTGAAATAAGAAGAAAAAGTTGGAAGAATCATACTATTCAATTTTCAGAAGTGCTATATAGCTACAAGATGATCTTGACAGAGACACAAAATAATCAATGAAACAGAAGAGAGAACCAAAAAATAAACCCATGCAAATATGTCCAACTGATTTTTCCCAAAAGTGTAAAAGCAATTCATTGGAAGAAGGACAGTCTTTTCAACAAACGATGCATAAATAATTAGACATCCCTAGGCAAAAAAAAAAAAGAAACTCAACCTAAACCTCACACCCTATACAAAAATTAACTCAAAGTGGATCACAGACTTGAACGTAAAATGTAAAACGATCAAAATTTTGGAAGAGAACAGAGGAAAAAAATATTCATGACCTAAGGTTAGGAAAAGAGTTCTTTAACATGACACCAAGACACCAAAAGCACAATTGATAAAAGAAAAAAATGGGTAAGTTGAACATTGCCAAATGAAATTGTTTTTTTTTACTTTGAAAAATATCCTGTTAAAAGAATTAAAAGATGAGACACAGACTGAGAAGAATATTTGGAAATCACACATCTGACAAAGGACTCATCAGGTATATTAATTTATCAACCAACACACTGTACACCTCAAACTCACACAACGTTATACGTCAATTACATATCAATAAAAAACAATAAAAGGAATATATAAAGAACTTTCTAAACTCAACAGTAAGAAAATGAACAGTCCAATTAGAAAATGGGCAAAGGCTTGAACAGACACTCCACCAAAGAAGATCTCCAGTACGGATTTTTCTGAGAAATGTAGCAGATGATGAAAAGGTTTTGGAAAATATTTGCTTTGCTGATATCAGTACCAACCTTTTCTTTCTCCTCTTTCTTCATATTCCTGCCTAGAAAATGCATGTAATGTTTGGAAATGCAATATCCATCTTGAAATTAGAAAGAACTCACTTGATAAGGATGGTGGACCAAGAGGATATAAGAAAACTGATACCTTAATGACATTATTGAGATACCGTACCAGCCCTTTCCTTAATTTTAGAGTTAAATGTCCTCTTTCTCCCTTGAACATCTTCCCATGAAAAAACGTAGAAAATAAATATATCGGCAATGTGATTTTTCTGTATTGTTTGAGAACATTCAATTCTGTGATGGACAGCAAGAAAACAAATGGGATAGATGAAACTCGTAGAAAGTGTTAAGCACAGAGAGTAAGTTAAGCAAGTAGCTTATGAAATATAGGTGAAGCTCACAGAATTTGTTAAGAATCGATAATAAATAAACAAGTGTCTTGTAAGCCATAGGCAAACTTTATAAGATGTGTTAAATTTACATAGTAAGTTATTAACTAGTTGAAGAATTCAACTCTCAGTCAAAAACCTATGTGTGATTTTTCAGGCCTGACCACAGGCAATTACAATGGCTTTATCTGCCAGGCCTCATGGGGGGAAGCTGCCCTCCCCACACCAGACTTGGTGCATAGTCAATGCATTGCAGTCTCTGAAGGGAGTTGCAGCCAAGGACTCAGCCCCCCCGGCCAGTCATGCTATTTCACATATTTATATTCCTAGCCCCTGTGCCTTCATTCCTAGGTCTCTTTATCTGAGGCCCTGGGCAGAGGTCTTCTTCAGGTGCCTCTGCTGAGGCCTCCTTACGTGGAAGAGAAGGGGGAAAACTTGAAGACACTTTTTCACTGATTCAATATTCAGTACTTTTCCACTCCTAGCCCTTCCCCTTCACACACTTCCCACCCCATTCTCACCCCAGGGTCCATAAAACTGCCAGAGCCTTTTGTTTAGGACTCCCTCAACAATGAGATAATCCCCAGATCTGTGCAGATCCACCTTACCCTCGACTTGTGCGCCATTCCACGGGGGAAAATGGAACAGGGGGAGTCAGCACTTTCTCTAGCTTTTAGATCTCGCTTATACCACCACAGTAAGTAATTAAAGGCTTAACTTTTTCATTTTTGGGCTTGCTGCTTTAATCAGCTACTCAGACACCTCACAGCTCAGCTCTCTCTCCCCCAACTCAGCTGAGCTCCTGTCACTGGTAAAACATATAAATACGTAATATGTGATGGAAACGAGGCCTGTTGCCTATAGATAGAAAAGGATAGAAAGACAAAGTAATAGTCATGCCAAATTTGGGCCGACATTTGCGTCATCATACTCATGGGTGTTATCTAATATCTAATAATGACAACATGCAAGTGAAGGAAGCCAGAAACAAAAGAAGACACATCACTCGATTCCCTTTACACAAACTGCACAAAAGTCAAATCACTAGAGAGACAACATAGATTAGTGGTGGAGTGGGGCTAAGGGAGTGGAGCAGGGGCTAAGGCTGGGAATGAGGTGTGACTACTAACAAGCTCAAAGGTTCCCTATGCAAGAGCAGAATTTCTAAACTTGGTGAGGTGTCACAGCTTGGTATATTTATTTAAAAACACTGAATTGTACATATAACATGGAGAAACTTTATGCTATGTAAATTACTGTATAAAACTTGTTTTAAAACATCTATCATGTTTTAATATAATAGCAACATATAATATGAAACTTAAATTGAGCCAGCGTTGCCATTATCAATACCATAAATAGGAAGAGAATAATTTGTTGTAAAATAAAGAGCAGAAGTGCACACTGAAAACTGTAAAATATTACTGAAAGCAACTAAAGATGATATAAGTAAATAGACTGACAATCCAGGTTCATGGATATAGAAAGTCAATATAGTTTAGATGTGAATATTTACCAAATAGGTCTATGTATTCAATGTCATGCTTCTCAAAATGTCACAGAGAGATTTGCAGAAGTGGACAAGTTAAACTTCACATGGAAATGCAGATGAGGCAAAATAACCAAAACAAATTGAAAAAGAAGAACAATGTTGGAAAACTAACACTTTCAGATTTCAAAACTTATTAAAGAGAGTGGTATTGGTAACAGAATACAAATACAGACCAATTGAACAGAATTAATAGTCTAAAATAAATGCATATATTTTCAACAACTGAAATTTAGCAAAGTTGCCGAATGATTCAATGCAGAAGTGATAGTCTTTTCCACAAATGATGCTGGACTCACACTACATCATCATGCTAAGGATGATTGAAGAACTTTAATTCAAACTCTCTCCCCAAAACAATTCATGAACAGTAGATAATAGATATACAAGTAAACGCCAAAACTTTAAAACCATTAGAGGAAAATACAGTACTAAATCTTTATGCCCTGGAAATAAACAATGTTCACTTGGACCTAATACCAAAACCATGCATGCAAAAAAGAGATGAATCTGAATTTCAAAATCAAAACCTTTTGGATATTGAATATCAATATTAAGAAAGAGCAATAGTAAGTGACAGACCCAGAAAACTCTTTGGAAATCATACATTAGGTAACTCACTGCATCTTGAATATATAAAGAATCCTTTAAATGCAAGAAGAACACGAATAATAAAATTCAGTGTGGACAAAAGATCTGAATAGATATTTCACCCATGAACATACACAAATTGCCAAGAGTCCTGTGAAAAGATACTCAAAATCATTTGATTTAAGGAAACACAATATCAAAAGCCATTTTATACCCACAGGAAAGGAAAAATTTTTTAACATAGAAACAGAAAATAACATGGGTTTTTGAGAATGTGGAGAAACTGGAACTCTCATACCTTGCTGATGAGAATGAAAACAGTTGCAAATAACCTTAACAAGCAGACTGTCACCTTCCAAGATGTTAAAAATTGAATTATAATAGGATTCAGCACTATCGCAGAACTAGGTTTCTACAAAAGAGAAGTGAAATATAGGTCCACCCAAAGACTTGTAAGTGAAAGCAGAGGAGCATTATACATAATAAGCAAAACGTGTAAATAATTAGAATGCCCTTCAACTGGTGAAAGGATAAAGAATAGTTGGTGCATCCATACAATTGAGTATGATTCCGCATTATGAAAAAAACATTATGATACATGCTACAAGGATGATGATCCTCAAAACCATTATACTAAGTGAAAAAAAGAAACAAGACCAAACACACTGCATGATCTCCTTTATAAGAACTGTCTACATGACATTCTACATAGATGACAAATCAAATTTTACAAACTACTTCATTTAAATCAGTCAATTAAACGATTTTGAGGTTAAAAAAGTCCCCCTATTACTCTTAATAGTTTTGCAAATGTGGAATCTGTCTATACCTTTAACCTTTTCAGAAGCAGATGTTTAATTTGGTTGTAATTTTGACCTTTTCTTACACAAGATTAAGAAAATGTTAGTCATTTTGACGTGGATCAAGGCTGCCCCAGGGAGAGAAGCCCAAGGCGTCCTGGCCTCCATGCTGATCTATCTGACCCGATTCATATCTAAAGTTATACGACTACACAGCAACCAGACCCCACCTGCACTGATACCATTTTAATGACTTTTTACATCATCTTTCCTTTGTCTACTAAAAATAAGTCACGTCCCCATGAATTATAAATTTAGCCCTAACCCTCAACACATTGCAGCCCTTCACTGCTCATGGGCCCTGTCCCCACGCTATTCTGTGAATAAAAGCACACTACTACCAGAAAAAAAAAAAAAAAAAGAACTGTCTAAAAAGGCAAGCAACAGAGATAGAAAGTAGATTTGTGTTTGGCTAGGCTTGTGGGTGGGCATAAAGATGGCTGGAAACAAGCACAAGGTTTCTTTTTGTAATGGTACTATTGCTAAAAATTAACTTTTGGCAATTATTACCCAACTTTGCTTCTTTACTAAAACTCATTGGATTGTCACGTGTGAATTTCATGCTATGTAAATTATATCTCAATAAAGTTATTAAAACAATCAATTCCATTTCTCTATGCCAGAAATGTAAAGTCAGAAATTAAAATTTAGAAAACATTATCATTGTCAATAGCACAAAAAAGAGGAGTAGAATTTGGTGCAAAGTTAATATCAGATAAGCAAGATTTGTACAGTAAAAAGTTAAAAAAAATCATAGAAAGGTACTAGAGATAAAAGAATATGTGGAACAATATTCCACATTCACAGATTTGAAAAGATAGTATTGTTAGATGTCAATATTCCTCAAATTAATCTATAGTTTCAACATCATCATTCTCAAAATGCCTGGCAGAGTTTTTGAAGAAATGAACAAGCTAAGCATCAAATGCAATGCAGAGGAGGCAAAATGGCCAAAACAATTTGAAAAAGAAGAACAACTTTGGAGAAATAATACTTCAAGATTTCAAACTATACTACAAAACTACACCAATTTACAGCATTTGGTGCTGATATTAGACATATAAATAAAAAGAATAGAATTGAGACTCCAAAAATAAAACTACACAGATTTGAATCCTTTGAAAAAGTTGCCAAAGAAATTCAATGAGAACATCATGCTAAGTTAAATAAGCCACTCACAGAAAGACATATACTACATGATTCACTTATATAAGGTATCAAAACAGTCAAAGTCATAGACTCAGAGAGTAGAATGGTGGTTCCAGGGCCCGGAGGGCGGGGGAAGTGGGGAGTTACTGTTCAATGGGTATAAAGTTCAGTTACACAAGACAAATAAGTTCTAGAGATCTGCTATGCAACATAGTGCCTATAATTAAGAACACAATACTGTGTACTTAAATATTTAAGAGAGATCTCATGTTGTGTTCTCACCACAATAAAAAAAAATGAAAAGGCAAAAATACAGAGACAGTAAAAAGATTAGTAGTTGCCAGAGGTTTCAGAGTGCGGAGAGGGGATGATTAACATGAAAAGAAGGAAAACAACCTCTAAAATCTTAAGTGAAATCATTGAGTAAACACTTGTGATTCTAGGAAAGGCAAAAAATATTTGAATACAACAAAAAAGTAGAAATAAAAATTAAACTACACTTCAGCAAAATTAAAAACTTTTGCCTTACAGAAGTCTACATTAAGGAAGGGCAAAAACAACAAACATATTGGAAAAATATTTGCAAATCACATAACAGGTAATGAAAGTGAGTTCAGAACATATAAAAATTATTTTCAACTGAAGAAGTAGAAAACGAATAACCAAATTTTAAAAGTCAACCAAAATTTGAAGAATCATTTCACAAAGGCAGAAATATGAATGACCAAAAGCACATGAAAAGATGCTCAAAACCATTAGTTAAGAGGAAATGCAAATTAAAATAAAAAGGATGTAATACTTTTGCCCTGAGGAGTTGCTGCAATAAAAAATACAGGAAATGGGGGGCTGGCCCCGTGGCCGAGTGGTTAAGTTCGCGCGCTCCGCTGCAGGCGGCCCAGTGTTTCGTTGGTTCGAATCCTGGACGCGGACATGGCACCACTCATCAAACCACACTGAGGCAGCGTCCCACATGCCACAACTAGAAGGACCCACAACGAAGAATATACAACTATGTACTGGGGGGCTTTGGGGAGAAAAAGGAAAAAAAAATCTAAAACTCATTTAAAAAAAATACAGGAAATAACAAGCATGGTCAAAATGTGGAGTCACAGGGACACTTATACATTGGTGATAGGGATGTAAGATTTTGCAGCTACTTTGGAAAACAGTTTGTTAATTTCTAATAATGATTTCTGACAGGACACAGCAATGGCAGGATTAGTAAACTGCACACAAAAATGAAAACTTATATTTACCCAATAACATGGACATGAAGGTCATGGCAGCATTATTCACAGCATCAAATAAATGGAAAGGAACAAATGTCATTCAACCGGAAATTACATATAAAAAGGTACATCCACACAGTGGAATATATCTCCATGGAATACAAATCCATGTTTATGGATTGGAAGATTCAATATTGTTAAAATGCCAACAGAATCAGGTAGCTCTACAGATTCAAAACAATCACTATTAAAATCCCATTCAGCCCCGTGGCCCAGTGGTTAAGTTCACTCGCTCCACTTCGGTGGCCCAGGGTTTCACCAGTTTGGATCCTGGGCGTGGACCTAGCACTGCTCATAAAGCCATGCTGAGGTGGTGTCCCACATAGCACAACCAGACGGACCTACAACTGGAATATACAACTATGTACTGGGAGGCTTTGGGGAGAAGAAAAAGAAAAAGATTGGCAACAGATGTTAGCTCAGGGCCAATCTTAAAAAAAGAAATAAAATCTCATTTGAACTTTTTGCATAAATTGACAAGCTGATGCTAAAACTAACATGGCAATGCAAAGATCCAAGAAGAGTCTAAACAATCTTGAGAAAGAACAACAAAGTGGGAGGACAAACACTTTACAATTTGAAAATGCACTGCAAGCCTATAATCTAGAGAGTGTGGTACTGGCATTAGGATAGAAATATAGGCCAGTGGAATAGATTTCAGATCTATAAATAAACTCACATATGTTGGTTCAATTGAATTTCAACAACACTGTCAAACCAATTTATTGCTGAATGGTAGTCTTTTCCAAATGTGATGCTAGGGAAATTAGATGCACAGATGCAAATTATGAATACAGATACTAAATTCACAGCAAACAAAACAATTAACTCAAAATGGATCACAGACTTAAATGTAAACGCCAAAATTTGTAGAAGAAAATGTACGTGCACATCTTTGTTCCTCTGACATTGGCAATGATTTAGATACATTTCCAAAGCACACTAAAAAATTAATAATAATTATTACAATTTTAACTTCACCAAAATAAAAAACCTTTGAGTTTCAAAAGTGAACATCAAGAAGGTACTCAGGAGGAGTACAAATAACAATTAGATATGGACATTAATAGATGTTTCACTCAAGAAGATATACAAATTGGAACGGAAAACATGAAAAGATGCTCAACATCATTAGTTTTTTGGAAAATGCAAGATAAAATGCCAAGGAGATATCAATTCATATCCACCAGAATGGTAATAATAAAACACTCAGGAAATAACAAGTATTGTTGAGGATGTAGAGAAACTGGAACCCTCACACGTTGCTAGTGGAAATATAAAATGTTACAATCTGAAAAAGCCTGCCTGATTAATAAAATGTTAAACAAATATTTAGTACAGGATCCTGTATTTGAAAAATTAATTTCTATCCAAGTTAAAGACTTTTATCTAAAGTTTTATAGCATGTTTATTCATAAGAGTCAAATATCCAGAAAAGGCAAACCAATAGAGACAAAGTAGCATGAAAGAATCTGAAAAACATTAAAGTAAGTGAAAGAAGCCATTCAAAAACAACAAGCATATGAAATGTCTAGAGGAGTAAAATATGTAGTGGATTAGCGGTAGCCTGAGGCTGTGAGTGGGAATGAATTGTGACCGGAAATAGGTCCAAGGTTTCTCTTTGCTGTAGTAGAATCGTTAATAATTAGATTTTAGTGATAGTACACAACTTGTATATTTATTAAAATTCATTAAATTTTACACTTAGTAACAGCGAATCTTATGCTATGTAAATCATATCAAAACAATTTCTAAAAGATGGGTTCCATTTCTCTCTACCAACAATGTAAAATCAGAAATAGAAATGAGGACATTATCATTGTCAATAGCAGGCATCAGAAGAGCATAATTGATGTAAAATAAATATAAGTATAGCAAGACTTATACACTGAAAACCACAAAACATTATTGGAATAAACTAAAGATGATCTAAATAATTGGAGAGATATTCCATGTTAATGGATTCAAAGAGCCACTATTGTTTAGATGTCAATAATCCTAATAGATCTAAAGATTCAACCACTCTGTTACCAAAATACCACTTGGCTTTTTTGAAGAAATTAATGAGCTGAGGGTAAGATTTATATGGTAATCTAAAGGACCCAGCATAGCGAAGATAATTTTGAAATTAGAGTGAATTTAGAGAACTTACACTAACTAATTACAAAACTTACTGCAAATTTACAGTTATCTAGATAGTGTAGTACTGACCTTAGGATAGACATAGATTAATGGAACAGAATAGAGAGTCACAGATAAGTCACAGCCTGGGGAAAATATTTGCTAAACCTTATATCAGACAAAAGAATTGTATCCAGAATGCATAAAGTACTCTTTCAACTCTAGAAGAACACAAATAACCCAATTAAATGTGGGCAAAAGATTTAAACAGAAACTTCATCCCATAGGATATACAAATGGACAAAAAGCACATGAAAAACTGGAGTGATTGATATATTAAAATATTAGATTTTAGTGAAGGTTTCACAACTTAGTATATTTATTAAAAGTCATTGAAGTATACACTTAAAATTGGAGAATTTATGGTATATAAGTTATGGCGCAATAAAGGTGTAAAATAATTGCATTTCTGTACACTAGCAATGAAGAACCTGAAAATAAAATTGAGAAAACACTGAAATTTAGTTAGAAATTTCTATGCTATGAAATTCATTCATATCTACTACTTTTATTTCCAATACTGGAATTATATTTATGACTCTCTTTGTCTCGTTCATTCATTTATTGCTAAAAAAACTAGAGTGGAACATAATACAATATTATCATAATAGCCTAGATTTTTATTAAAACAGAATTCTTACTACTTTGAAAGAAGATAATGGAGGTTGTATATCATTATCAACACATGTATTTTAATAAGATATATCATTTTTTAAAAACTTGTACAGGTTTTGTAGTTGGGCACACATCCAATAGCAACTTCAAATATTACCTTGTGAGAGAATGTTTAATACACGTATTTCTGATTAGCAGTAACATTTGATTCAGTACTTTTTGGTGTCACGTAATTATCATTTAACATTGCCCAGAATTATACATGTTGAGAGATTATCCTAAATTTAGGATAACTCAAAGATTAACCTATAAAATGCTTTATTGATTCAATCTATTTTATTAACTTATTCATTTGTATTCTTAATAATACTATAGAATAATGAATATTTTTGGTTATTTTTAATTCTTTGGATCTCAGATGATGAGAAAACCACTACAGGTGCCTCTAATACAGAAGGATACTGAACTTCAACCCTAATCAACTTTTATATCAACTATCTAAGAATGAAAGAACTTACCTAAAGAAATCTGGCCCATAGCACACCCTGTCTGTGATTGTGTCTTCTTCTCCATCCCTCCTTCATTGTAGTTCACCAATACTCAAGAACTGCAAAATCAATATTATCAGAATACGTGGAACTTTTCATTACAACATGCATGCAAACGATTTAATACATTCACATATTAGCTCAAGAGTTTTATTTAGTAAAGCCCTTCACATAACTTTACCTTTCTGGTTCTAACCCCAAGATTGAGAATAGCTATGTCTACGTAATCTCATGAAAACATACACACACACACACACAGACCAACAACATACAGACTTGGTTCTTAAGGAAGTTATACACTGTCTGATCATTTCCACTGCAGGTTCTGCATGATCGTTTAAATTCTTTCCTCAAATTGTGAAAATCCTTAGTGCTCATGACTTAAAACCTTAAAATAAACTCCCTCTACTTAAAATCAGGTTATACCTGCATTTCAGTTCTCTATAAAGAGTTGACTCAAACTCCTTCTGATTTCCTTTTTACGGTGGATTATTTTTTTCATTGTTTTTGCATTCATACCTTTCTGGTCGTTTTGCCTTTGCTCATACTTTTTGTCTCAGTGCCTTGTTGGAGTCTCTGCTGTTCTTTTTCTCCTTTCAATACAAAGTTCACAACAACTTGATATTTTTTAGGACAGTTTTTATTTATAATGCATACTCAGTAGATCATATGTCTAATATAGCAATCTTGTTG
Source organism: Equus caballus (assembly GCF_041296265.1). Classification (NCBI taxonomy): domain Eukaryota; kingdom Metazoa; phylum Chordata; class Mammalia; order Perissodactyla; family Equidae; genus Equus; species Equus caballus. The sequence continues at coordinate 21,783,182 of NC_091715.1, read as the reverse complement.
GCACAAAAGGGACTTGTTTAAAACATACAAATAATTGGAAATGTTTTATGGAAATAAAGTGTAACTTATTTACACAATATTCTCATTCAATTAGGTACTCACTGTTTCCAAATTAGACTGATCTGATTCTAGTTCACTATCAGTATCAATACAGCATACAGGGGATATTCTCTTTAGCTTAGGCATAAAATCACAAGTTGCTATGCTTTGGTTTTTACAGTTATCATTGGATAACTTGGATATACTATTCATTTGCCAGCACCTTGAAGAGGGGAATTCCTCCACTTCAGGGGTCACATTTTCTGATCTTTTTAAGTTGATACGGTAAAGATAGTACAAGTTTCAAATAGAAAAGGATTTGTGAAACTCTGGAGAAGGATTTGAATTTAATCTGAAAATCACTATGAGAGCAAAATTAATTTTGAAAGGTTTGATTTTCACTGATTACTAGTTAAGATATTGTCAAGAGATGTGTAAACACTATACTAATACTTTCCTATGTCTGTCAGCATTTTTTTGTTTGTTTTGCTGTCCCTGAACAGACGAATAATGTTTAATAATCCTCCAACTATATTTGAAATTGTTAATACTTTCTAATTTGCAATGCTAAGATACTCAAATCCTTTGATACCATTATCAAAAAACAATACTTGAAAGAACTTAGATGCCAACAATATGTCTTTATCCTTGAAATGACATTGATTAGAAATGCCAAACACCAGAAATATCTGCTTGAATTTCTTAGGCATTGATTTAAATTCTAACTCAATGACATTAATTTTCCTCATTGCAGAGTATTCAACAAAAGCATCTAAATCCATGGAGGTCACAAATCCTTTCCTCCAAAACCCCTATGCACTTTCCTGCTTAACTTATGTCAATTCATTTGAAGCAGAGAATCACTTTTTGGTGGAGGTTGTCTGAATAGATGGAATCTCAATAATTTTTAAAGTGGTGTACAAATGGAAGTGGGAAACCAAGGGAAGGAAGGTGACTGTTATTGCTTGCAGCTAGCCACACCTTCTATTTCAACACCAAACCACAACTGTGCACAATAACTCTCTGCCTCTCACTTTAAACCTAAGTACACAAAGCCCAAGTAGACAAAAGTGGAAATAAATCTATCCAAATCTAGATAAAGGACTTGATTTTTATATTAAATGATATAATTCAATGTATTATCATTTAATACCAAAGTATTTCCTAAATGGTTTAATTATAATCTTATGCAAATTAAGCCAGTCAATTGATCTGTTTTTCCCCAATACCAATATACAGTATTTTACAAAAATTTAAATAACCTTTGTGCATTTATTATTTGAGAAATCAGCTTTTCATCATGTCTTGTATTAACAAATGGTGAACATTCCAAGTCATCTTGCATGTCTTTGTATGTGAGAAAGAGTGCATATTGTCCTGTCCTATGCATAGAGATGGTTGAACAGTTTATTCTCTTCTGTTTGAGGTAGATCACTGTCTCTTGTTGATAGGATTTTTCACTGCTCACAAAATTTTACCAAAATTGATGTGTTAAACTGATATAAAATGTTCAAAGTAAACATTTAGGTAGAGATGTTTCTGTCAATGAAATGTTGTTTTAAATTCTCTCTGAAAAACCAGCTGCCAGATTACAGAAGATAGCTACTTGGAGTTTTATGTTACACTGAATTAATAAAACCACACACAGAATGACGACACTGAAAAACACACATGCACAGACAAACAAATTAAAAATGAGACAATTTGGAATTACTCTCTCAGGTACAGGGGGCTTGCTTGAAACATAAATGAAGCGTTATTGTAAACGAAGAGTGGTAATCTCAAAATGACAGATTCTGTGTTCTGGACAGTTGTCTTTCTTGACATAAAGAGTTTAGAATGTTAATGAGGTGAAACTGACATGCGTACTGATCTAATAACTTGCCGTCAAGGGAAGCTGTCCTCCACATTTTCCCCACAAATTCTTTCCACTAACATTCTACAAAACCCTAAAATAGGATAGTTCATTTAAAATACTTTCAGAGTTTTTTATAAAGGAGCATTGTCAAAGTACCACGTATTACCATATTCAAAAATCAGAGGTTTCCTTCTGATATTGTTAAAGTTGTTGAATGTCTCTAGTGGCTCAACTCAAATAGATGTCCACATTTTCATTCCACATACTTTGAAAATATTACAGTATCATATCTAAAGGTAAGTTTTGAAGAAAGAATAAAGATAAGAGGAAACTATGTCAAGAAATTTAAATGAGTAAGGGTAATTACTCCTTTCCATGGAAACTAAAGTAATTCATATTTTATGAGCACTAAAGTTTGGAATTAGCATTTTATCCATTGACTTACCTCTAAAATGTAGAAAATATTTGGCATTATATTTTTCCATCTTACCCAAACTTTCAGGTAAGACCACATTGATCACCACACACCAGAAGAGTTGTTGCATTTCTAAAATTCATTCAATTTGACACATGATTAGCAATGTTAGTCTGAAAGGGGAAAAAAAGTAGGTGTCATTTAGAAAAGCATAATTCAATTCAAATTTTTAAAACTTTATCAAGCATCTAGTATATGTGAAGGGATGAGGGAAATAGAAACACTAAAATGAACAACATGTGGTTTATAGAAAACTAAGTCATTTAAAATTTTTTCAAAGGAAATGCTTTTCTTACCAATATCACAATTATCAAGCTCATCTAATCAAGATCACAGATGACAAATCTATAATATGTCCAGATCAACTCTTTGCTAGTTGACCACCCAACAAAGTAAAAGCAAATAAATCCAGTTAAGGGGATTATTAATGGTAAATCCAAAACTGCCATCCTAATGAACAGACTTATCTATTATTTTTCCAAAGATGTTCAAATTCAACAGATCCAAAATGAACTTATCCTCCTTCCCAAATCCATTCTTTCCCTAGTTTTTCTAACCCAGTAAATAGCACCATCATTCACATTTTTGCCAAGGAGTATTAATTATGTCACCTCCTTTACCTCATCTGATTTACTGCTTTATCCAAAGCATCACTAAGAACTTTGAATAGCTTTAGGATTTTATCCAACATTACCCAAACTAGCGTCACTTTTTTACTATAATAGCCTTTTATCTCTAGTACCAGCATCTATTTATACTCTTCCTAATTTATTCTCCACATATTAAAACTTTAAATACACATTTAGAAAACATTCTTATTTAAAAATACATACATTTGAACACGTCAGCTCATTGCTCAAAACCACTTCCTCAAAAACCCTTGAAAGGCTTCCTATTACTCTTATGATAAAGACCAAAATTCTTAACACTGACTAAAGAACTGTGAAATTTAGTATTTTACATACTTCATCTCATGCCATGCACCACATTACTCTCCAAACTTCAACAACACTGACTTCCAAGTTTTGGAAAATTACAAACACATGCTCTTCCTGGAATGTTCTCCTGTCTGTCTTACTCCATTTTGACTGACTTAATACATATTCATATTTCATACTTCAGCTCAAATATAACATCTTCAAGGAAAGCCTCTCTGACACATCTCTTCCCTAGCCAGGTTGAGTGCTCCAGTGTAGCAGTCAGGGACCAGGTAGGAAACAGAACCCATACCACGTAGGTCAATAGACTAGAGCTGGAGTAAAGTCTAGGGAAGAAATAGTGTTACCAGATATCAGGAGTTGGAGCCACCAAATGAATACTTGAATCACAGAGGCAGAACTGCCCAGTTGGAGTTACAGCCAAGGAGGGAACAGCCACTGCTGAGAGACCTTTCCTAAAGTAAAGAGAGAGAGGAGAATTATCCTGGCCTCTCTGTGCTTTGGACCCTCCAATCTTCTGCCCATGCCTACCATTAGTCAAATTTATAAAGATGCCAGATGGAAGACAAGTCTGCACAAAGCTGTTTGCAGGATTAGCCTTTGTAACATAAAACAGAGCAAGAAAGGGAAGAGAATGGATCTGAGCACAAACTTGCAAATTAACTGGCACACTCAGTTATATGCTTCCAAACATTTTCTAATTTGTCTTCCCAAAACTCATCATGATTAATATCTGGTTTCCCTACTAATGTATAAGCTCCTTAGGAGAGGAATCACAGATGTCTTTTTAGTGTTGTAACTCTAATGCCTAGCATGGTCTTCAATAAATGTGTTGAATAAGCATAAAAATAATCAATCAACTAACTCTTGCGATATTTAGAACAATGTTTTAACCACTATAACAAAATTAATCTGGTGGGTGGTGTATTCCAGGTATTCTAAATATATTTGGGGACCACGAGCCTTTTTTTATTATCTTATGAAAGTCATGAACCCTTTCACCAGAAAAATACACACAATACATTTTACATTGATGTTTTTGGAGAGATGGTTCATAGATAGGCTGAAGCCCATCCAAGAATTTCTTGTACTTCTAATCTAGAAACAATATGATCCTCTTCAGATGGATGTGGAATTGTTTGAGTCTATTTTTGTTTTCCCAATATCTGAGACCCACTACTGTCATTTAGTGAGAGAGCACCAGGTAATATAAACTTCTTGCAGAGAAAAAATTTTCCCACCCAAAATGCCTGTAATCACCCATCTTGAATCTCACGACCTCAGATTAAAATTATATTGGAGAAGAAAATTACTAGTCCATCAAATTCAAAATAATGTTTCCTCTTTCTTCAGTGACAAATAAATTCACCATGAAAACAGCCTGATTTTAAAATGGCCTCTGGGTCTCTATACATATTCCATATTTACAGATGTTTAATTTACATAACAGCTGTCACTGAGCTTTGATAAATTTACACACAAATGTAAATACATAAAAAACAGTACAGTAGAAAATATTTATTTGAGATTTTATTAGTCTCCTATTCCTCCATAGCAAATTATCCCAAAACTTAGTGCCTTACGACAACACATTTATTAGCTCACGGGACCTGTGGATCAGGAAGCCAGGTGCAGTTTACACGTGTCCTCTGGCTCAGGGACCATCAAGCTGTAATCAAAGTGTTGGACAAGGCTGTGATCTCAAGTGAAAGCACTATCGGGGAAGGATCTGCTTTCAAACTAACTTACATGGTTGTAATCAGGATACAGTTCCTCAAGCGCTGTTGGGCAGAGGGCTTCAGTTTCTTGCTGGCTGTTGGTCAGAGGCTACCCTATGTTCCTTGCCACACAGGCCTCTCCATATGGCATCTTGTTTCATCAGCACAAGCAAGAGAGAAAAGCCAGAGAAAGTGCCAGAACAAGAGAAAGAGAGAGCAAAAGTCAGTCTTTTTTTTTTTCCTGAGGAAGATTTGCCCTGAGATAACATCTGTTGCCAATCTTCCTTCTTTTTGTTGAGGAAGATTTGTCCTGAGTTAACATCTGTGGCCAATGTTCCTCTATTTTGTATTTGAGCCACCACCAAGGCATGGCCATGGACAAGTGGTGTAGGTCTGCACCTGGGAACCGAACCCAGGCCACTGAAGTGGAGCACCCTGAACTTAACCACTAGGCCACCGGTGCTGGCCTCAGACAGTCTTTTATAGCTTCACCTTGGAAGTGATGTCACCTCACTTTTGCCATCTCCTGTTTGTTAGAAGCAAGGCACTAGGTTGAGCCATAAACAAATGAAGAGGGGTACACAAAGGCATCAATATCAGGAGGTAGCATCATCGAGAGTCATTATAAGAGGCTCTGCACCACAAGGATGAAACCATAAAGGCAAAAAGAAATCAGCTTCATCAAAAAATTTGTTATCTAATGGTAGTTATATTTTAGCTGCTAAACAGTCAATGCTTTTTATTCCTAATTTTTTAATAATTGAATTTCCTCTTTATCAAAAGAAATATATAAATACTATCTAAGATTTCTTACCATTTTCACTCTAGTAACTCCCACTCTCTCTGTATCTGGGCATTCTTTTAATGGCACATTTATAAAAGAAAGTATTATGTTTTAAAAGTTAAGATAAAATAAACTCGAATGAGTTATTGCAGAATAGTGTGACTCTTACTCCTGAGAGTGATAATATAATTTTACTTGTGAGGAGACCTTTACAACTCATTAGCTTATGAATTATGTATCTTTCACACAAAGAAAGCAAATGTAATTCTAACTCTTTATGGGTAAGACACCCTATATTTATTTCTCTTAAGACTAAGTAGAGATGCCTTCAGATATTTCATTACCCTTAAAGAATTAAATGGCTTTAGCAAAAGTCGACTTTCTCTTCTCAGCAGGCAAATAAAAAAAGCACTTATTAATACATGAATCCATTCTCCTGCTTGTATATACTTCAATAAAAGAAGAGGAAATTTACATTTTCAAAATGATCTTTAATTTTGTACCTCCCCTATGATTACAACTGCTACTGTTCAAAGAAGGGGTGGGCACTAACATTTTATTTTAGTTTGAAATTTTACTTACCTGGAGGTATAGGGTTAACCATATTTAAAACTCTGTATATAAATGAGAAAGAAACTGCCTTCCTGGATATCAAGTCTAAAAATATCCATCCCTAAAATAAGAGAATGACAAAGCAAAATTGGACACATGAGATTAAAGATTCGTCGAAAATCATAGTTGGGAATGAACTCAATTAAATCAATGGGGTCATTGCAACCAAGCCATATATCCCTACTTGGTGAGCTAACAATCCACATTCTAGGCATTTTCATCCTAAAAATAACTGAAAGATTTATTGTAGAAGGCTTACTTGAAGTTTAAAATATAGAGATTTTCTTAGGCTTGTTGTTGCCTTTGAATGACTATACATAGGCTCATTTAACATTGCTTATTACTAAAAGCATGTTGAACCCCCCTTCCTCATATTGTATAACCTAAAATATAGTGTCTTCAGGTTTTGATGGCAAAATGGGTTTGGGGAACTTCTAGAATAAGGGTTTAAAGAGGAGCACTGGGTCAGCAGTAGAATAGTGGACAAACGCCTGCACAGGAAGATGTCAAAATAAAGTCCAAATGAGGGAGCTAAACACACACAAAGAAGCACTGAAAACAAACTTATTTTTTTTCCATTTTGCCTGGAATCATTTCTGTTCACTCTTTCTCAGAACAAGAAAGTCCAAAGTCCAGACTTCTCCAGACCAATTACCAGGCTATTTTAAATCTATTCAAAGGAAGCAGGAGGTTATGTCCCACATGTTGCTCTTGTGACTTTTCAGGAAAGGAAAGGTAGAAGAGCTGAGAAAACAATTCCAGCTCTTGTTCACCATTACTTCCAGAAATTTAAGGGTGAGGAAGGAACACAGAATGTATCGTCCTTCTTTCAGTGAGTTGCCTACTTTCAACTGGTTCCAGGGAGTAACTGCAGGAGGAGGGAGAATGAGGAGGGCAGCAATACTCAACTTTGCTGTTCACGACTTAATGAAACGCCACTTTATCTGTTGATATATTGCTAAGAGCTTGGCTGGAATTAAACGGGCAAACCTAAAAAGGAAAGAAAAGCAATGCTATGAGAAGAAAAGAGAGGCACAGGAGGTAAAATCAATCCCACTCGCCCATTTTGCAGTGGTTCTTTATTACTAGGCATTGACATGTCTCTCTTTAGCCTTGAGAGTTATCTTGAGCTTTTCTTATGGAGCAGCTATGGTGTGAAAATATTCAGTACATCATTTCTAAAGTCCTTCCAAATGCTCTCTGCAGAACATCACTTTGTCACATCTACATAATAGAATGAAAAGATTAAATAATCATTGTATCATACCACAGTCCTATTATTGCAGTATTCTGTCTTCTAGATACCTCAACCTCAATTCATCCAAACTAAACTAATCTTTCCCCCAAACGCTCCCTTCCTTCTAATTGAAACATCACCATCTACCGAGTTGGTAATTATTTTTTATTGTGTCTCCACTTGCCCTGATCACACTCATTCTAATCAATCAGGAAGTTCTGTTAAGTAAAACTTTTAAATGTCTCTTGAATCTATCAACTTCTCCTTACCCTCACTCCTAAACTCACAGTTCAGATCACAATCATCTCTCACTAAGATTTCTGCAACATCCTTTATTGAGCTCCCTGGCTGGTTTTCCTTCTCCAATCTCCACACAATTGTAATACAGATAGGATACTGCCATGCTCATCCCTTCAAGTTTACTTAGTTTATATGATTTTCATGACCTAGTATCTGCTTTTCTTTTCTTTCTAGCTGTGGTCCCTTCTCCTCCTGACCCCTTACCACCCTCCCACACACTCATCACATTCATCTGTAATCCTAACTATACTTCTAGGTACAACTTAATCATTATATTCTCTGGGAAGACTCCCCTGATATGTCCAGGTTGTCTTATGTGCCCCTATAATGCCCATACGTTTGCTGTTGGTGGTGCTGTGGAGTGGATTCTGCCTCCTACCGACACTTTGTACAGCAGAGCAGAACCCTGCCTGGTCTTTTTGCGCCATACTCTCACCTGGTGCTATATCAGACAATGCTCTGCTGCTATTCATAGGGTTTTCACAGCCAATCTTTTCAGAAGTGGGTGGCCAGGTCCCTCTTCGTAGTCTTAATCTGGAAGCTCCGCTGAAACCTGTCCACCATGGGTGATCCTGCTGGTATTTGAAATACCAGTGGCATAACTTACAGCATCACAGCAACCCCCACAGTTTATGACAACCGACAGATGGGTGATGTGGTTCCCTGATCTGGATATGAACCCAGGCTGAGGCAGTGAGAGCAGTAGACCATCAGTGCTCACATCATGGGTATTTGTCTCCCTTTCAAGGCTGAAGATTCAAGAGGAATTAAGGGTAAGCATTCATGTTAGCGTTCAATTTTGAGTCACTAGCAAATTTCCTGGCTCATAGGAGGCACTCAGTAAATACTCACTGGATACTTGAAACAACTTCATTTAACTTTCAGAAATATCAGTTCCAGTTTTAAATGTCTAATCACTGACAGTGTGTTGGTTTGCACATAAACACTACTGCAATTATTTTTGCTAGTTGAGCATGAAATTCATTCTCTGATATTTTCAGCATTGGAAGGCAAAATTTAGGTGCAAAAATATTGAAAATTTTACTTCCCAGGTCCAGTCTTAGTATTATTCCAATCACATCACAAAGGAAACTGAGGCAAAAAGAGGAGTTAGATGACTTACCCAAGTGACACACTGACAATCCAAAGTAAATCCAGTATTAATACTCTGAATAGTCTATGTCCAATATGATTGCTTAGCTCCTGAGCTGTGCTCTTTCATACTCATGGGGGGGAATGTATTTTGCAAAACTGTTAGACCCTTGAAGATGAATGTTATCTTTGTTTACAAGAAATGTGCAAATATCTTCAAACATAAATTGACTCTGGACTGGAAACATCTTGCAAAATTTAGAAATTTTGAAAAGTGAATTGGTAACTAAAGAAACTGTTCATGGCTTAGGAAACTTGACTTTGGTGACCAAAATGTCATTGCAGGAAATTTCACAACTCAGGGTAAAGTACTTACTCCTAAAGGAAGTGGATGTCATGATCCTAGTGTTCTCAGCAATTTAAAGTCCTTTTAAGTAGTAACTCATGAAAAGGTTGAGACTGCACAGATTGACTCTGCTCTGGACTCAAGCTGTAAGTGAAACCCAGCAACTTGACCTATTTTCACAAGAAAATCTATTAGCAGCAAGGATATTGAGAAACGGCAGGATTACCTGGAGCGCCATGGGCTCCTGGGGAGGACTTCTTTCCCATAGCATCATCATCTCACTCCAAAATGCCCCTTAGACCAGTCCCTCCTCCAAAGCCTCCCAGGCAAGGAGTCAATCCTGAGGCCCCTTTCTTCAAGGTTCTCCTTGTCTGCCTTCACCTCAGATAGTGCCCGGCCCAGGAAGTAGGGGGAGAGATTTCATGTCTCTTACGCAAGCTCCCTCAGGTATCTAAACATCTCCCTCTTTTCTTACAGCAGGAACATCCAAAAGTCTTGATAAATTTGCATTTAACATCTAGCCACTCAACCACCACCAACAAAAAACCTTCAGTTTCTTGGACCCATTCCTCTTAAAAGGGAGTAAAGTGTGTTGTTGTTCAGGTATAAGATTTTTAAATGAACCAACATGTTTAAATACTAACTTCACCAGGCACCAGTCTAAGTGTTTTAGATCTGTCACCTCTATTAATCCCATAACAATCAAATGAGGAAAGTAATGGTTCCACTTTAGAGATGCATAAATTGAGCCCCAGACATAGTAGGTATCTTGTCCATGTCATATGACTAGTGCCTGGCAGAGCCTTGGTTTCAACTTGAGGTATCTATTTTTTTGTTGGAGCTCTTCCCCACCAGGTCTGCTTCCTCTCACTTACAGACTGGATATATGTGCGTATGGGGGTGGGATATAAATATAGATGCAAATGCAGATATAGGTGAATATCGCTATATGCCACTATACCTACATTTATCTTTTGAATATAAAAAAATAGTAAATACATATCATTGTACTTTTTTCAATGTGCTCCTTTATTTTCTTTATAAATTTGCTTCTTTCAGGACCTTGTTTCACTAACTAGGTTTCTTCCTTTCTTTCCTTGAACTATTTTCTGCGTGGGGATAATTGCTTCTTATACCATGAGCAACTGACACTTCTCTGAAATAGCTGAAAAGACCTGAGGGACAGAGGCCTTAGGTGTTAAAATACTCTCGGGACTCCAATTGAGCCTGAACATTACAGCCCTAGGGAATGGATATGCCTTATCATTTTTCTTTGCTTTCCTTTGCTGATTATTCTTAATAAGTGGCGAAGACTCCTGTAAGTATATGCCCAGAGCAAGCTCAAGAGTATTGCAAAAAAAGGCATATTCTCCGTCTCATTTTTCCATTGCTGAATTAAAGTGAAACACAGGCTTATATCGCCGAAGGCAATATAAGTACACACGACATGGAGACTGGATAATTAGGTAGGTATAATTTTAGAATAATGGAGGATTTCTTTAAAGATATTTAGAATTGCTATATATTAGAATGACATTTTTCTTTGAGATATGCAACTAGAGTTTGTTGTGAAGAGAGAAAGTGCAACCAAAAAAAGCGAGATTAACAATCGGTTACAAAAGCAATTGGAAATGCAATGGTAGGGTCAGGTATGTTTGGCCTGGAAGACTAGCACTTACCTTCAGAGGAAAGCAAGCAATTCAGCACTTGTGAGCCCTCGTTCTCTACATCTGTCATTGAACAGAGACTAGGAAGAAATTAAAACAGGAAGGTTTATTTGAGAGAAAAGGCAAAAATGTGTCCCACTGTTGCAAGTTGAGTGATGTTAGAAAATATCATCTATGAAAATTGTTACATCTCCTTACCTGGAGGTCTTTAAAATTAAAGCAAAAAGAATAGCTGCTCAGGACAATAAAGCCAGTTTAAGCAATCCAATTCTAGCTGTGGATGGCATGTGCTTCTACGTGTGGGAGAGAGGAGAAAGGTATCAATTAGACAATCTCAAATGGGAAATTTTAAAAGGAGTTCTTCATATACAACTGCAATAAAAGAGATACAACTTGAGAAGTTAAAGGCAGGCTCCATAATGTAATTATTACAGAGAATGATCCTATTGAATAACGAAAGAGACAAATAGCTATAAAACCTATGTTTACAAAGATCTCTTCTAAGTCCAAAGTGGAAAAAAATACAAAAGGAAAATAAAAGACATTTGGAAAGGAGAAAAAAGATGTAAAAAGTGAAAGGGGCAAGATATCGCTGAAGGCCAATTCAAGTAGCACACATCTGTAAAACCAGTGTTTCGGTTGAAGCTTAACATAAGCTTAAACATAACATAACCGAAGCATGAGAAGAAAGGGAGAATTCAAGGTTAGTTTATCTCTATTAGAGCAAAAATAATAAATAGGATAAGAATGTTTCTATTTGGGGGGCAAATGCTTTAAGGGAGAGAGATAACCAAGTAGAAGCACTTGATACCTAATTGTCCTCTATACTTTCCATTAAGGAGAAAAAGAGGGGGTTAGGGATAAGAAAAGGGTTATAGAAACATATATTTGCTTGTCCCTAAATGCTTAAGATTCTAATTTGATGATTTTATAATGTAGATATATAACATAGCTTCAGTATCTACTTAAAGGAAAATAATAGAGAATGGTGACCTGCGTGTGGCAAAGAGCTTTAGCTCACGGATACTTGAGTCTGACTACTGGGGTTCAAATCTAAGCTTTGAATGTCTACTTACTCACTGGGGAAATTCTCATAAGTTTGTTAACCTCGTTATCCTCATGCAGGAAGAAATTTAAGAAATAACTTGAAAAACTCTGGTTAACGAAACCAAATACTAAAATAATTGATCTTAATAAAATAAGGAAATAATTTACAATGAAATATTTCCACTCTAGAATTGAACGTCATTAAATATAGAAAGAGAGAGAGATGTATACATAAATTTCTATCTATTTATCTATCCATGCATCCATCTCTTGCTACAACTATCTATAATGGAGAGATAGCGTGTTTAGAGATTGAGAGCAAGGCATCCATGACCTTGAAGAGGTTACTTTTTTTGCTGTACCCCAGTTTCTGTATGAGTAAAGTGAAACTAATAATGATATCTGCCTAGTGAGAAGTGAGAGCACCTGTGGAGTACTTAGAACGGCATCTGCCACACAGCAAACACTGGCAATTGTTAAGAGCTGATTAATGAATGGATCTTCATGTTGCAGGTCTGCTGTGTACCAAGCTCTCTTCTAGACCCTGAAAATACAGCAGTGAACATAATAAACAAACATTCTTACTTTCGTGTTAGGGTAATATCAATGTTATTGTTAAAGTTATGAATGTGATTCTTGTTTTTAGACCGACCGTTTTAAGACAAAAAAAAACTCGAGCATGTTTAATTAAAGAGGGAAAAGAAATTATTCCCAGGCAGAGTTTAAAGACTGAAGTCTCAAAAAGAACACAGGTTTCACCCACTAGCTGAAAGTTCACTTTACAACACTTCACTTACGAAAGACCTACATTACTATGTGTTTTCACCAACTGAAAGAAATTTGAAGAGGATTTTCACTTTTACAAAAAAAGCCGAAAAGTGAAAATAGCATTCACTGTCTCGTAGCAACTGTTATAGAGGCTAAGCAGTCGAGCATACTGTCATATCTCAAGCTTTCCACATCAGCCACAGCAGATCACGAACCTCAACCTTCGACATTGAGGCAGGCAGACACGGAAGAAGGTGTAGACGTTTGTGACCTGCCTGCCCTGATGGCTTCAGACAATGATGGCATGTTAATATATGACCCTCTTCCTGTCTCTCCTACAGCCCAGTCTCCCATACCTCCCCCCACCCAACCTCCAACAACTCAGCCTAACACCCCATCATCACCTCCACCACCTCTCAGCCTTCCACAGAGCTCACTGTCTTCCCAGTTCTGGTAAATGAAACATCACTGTTCTACTTTATATAGGCTGTGTATTTATCATATCATCCCGCTTTTACTATACGTTAGTATTCTTTTAGTTTTTATGTGTTATTTGGTATGATTTGGTAGGTTACTTTTTGGGTCTTGGAATCTCAAATATTTTTCCTATTTCCTATTTTTCCTATTGTCTTCTAGGTAATGCAATGCAGGGGAGAATAAGATTGGCCAGGATCCGTCTTTGTCTTTGATGAGGTGATAGAGTAGAGTGGGAGTAGAATAAGAGAATAAAAGTAAACAAATGTGGGGCCAGCCCCGTGGCCTAGTGGTTAAGCTTGGCATGCTCCACTTCAGTGGCCTGGGTTGGACTCCTGGGCGCAGACCTACACCACTTGTTGGCAGCCATGCTGTGGCAGTGACCCACATACAAAATAGAGGAAGACTGGCACAGATATTAGGTCAGGATGAATCTTCCTCAACAACAACAACAACAACAAAAGTAAACAAATGATGCAGTAATTCTAGATTGTGATAGTTCTATTGAGAAACTAAAAGGGGGGTAGAGAGCATGAAAGGAAAAGGGGGTGCTATCGTATATCATGTGGGCAGAGAAGTATTTTTTGAGGGACTGATATTTAATATGCAATATGAACGATGATGAGGGGGATGTGAATACATGGTGACATGGAGTTCTGCTCAGAGGAAACAGCAAGAATAGAGACCTTAGATGGGAAAGACATATTCAAGAAGGCCAGTGAGCAAGCGCAAGGTGAGGAGAGAGGTACTGGAAATGAGTGTGAGGAGGCGAGGCCTTGCAGGATGCTAAAGGGTCTGGCCTTGTAGAGAGGAGTGTGAAAATGCTGGGTGCTGCAGGGAAGTTACCTGAGAAAGAAAAGAAAGGGCATTGCTAAAACAACAAATTCATTTTTTAATTATTATCCCGGAGAAAGGTCTGATAACAAATGTCACTTATTGTTTTACTATAAATATGCAGAAATCCTGGTTAATAGAAATCTTGGATGACAAAAGTTCAAATAAGCTGGTTTTACTCTATCAGATACAAAAAGAGGACTGCAAGATGTGTCTTTTTTGAACTACGTTGTGCATTTTTAAACACTTAGTAGATGATGAAAACTGAAAATGATTACTACTAGTTGTCCTTAACTGGGGATGATTTTGCCCCCAGGGGGACATCTGGCATTATCTGAGACATTTTTGGTTGTCACAACTGGTCGAGGGGGTGCTAATGGCATCTAGTGGGTGGAAACAGCTACCCTATCCCACCTACTCTCAGTAATCAAACAAACCAACAAAACACAAATTTAGGAGTTCTTAAGGCATGGGCTCTTTGTCAAAATTCACTTTATAGGGTCACGTTTCATGGGAAATATAGTCCCTAAGAACCATCTGAGCCATTGGAGAACAATACAGTCACGGTACTTAAGAACTTATGCAATACATATTGATTACAAAGACCTTTATCTTTGTTTTATGTGATATTATGTATGTCACCTATACGTCTCATAAAGAAATTGCTAATTTAAGAGGTTTTTAAAATTATTCGTTTAAGTAACTGTAAACAAAAGCTTGATTTTTCCTGAATGATGTTAGCATTTAATTCAAAACTGCATTCTCACACCACCACGCCAGCTCTCCTGCCCGAGAAAGTGACAGCAGATCATACCAAACAGTAACAAGACACAAAAGGTTATTTTCAGGAGGAACAAACCAGATCTTCATACTTCAAGGAGTAATGTATCCAAAACCAACACTAGCCAAGATAGTTAAGATTTTCCCTTACTTATCATGAAAACACTTTTTTTCTGTTTCTGACTCAATGCATTTATCTCAACAAAAATCAAATATATTCAAGGCACTCCTTTAAATGTTAATGGAATTAAGGAAGAAATGTTAAGTGGAAATCAATTTCTGCCTAAAAAATGAAATTTATATTTTATGATATATCTAGTGTTATACTGAAGAAATGAAGATGATTATTATCTCTAAGCAAAAACTGAGCAGTTTTTAACTCCTCATTAATACTCATTGCTATTACTTACAGAACATGGCTGTAGGGTAATTATTAGGTAGATAGCTAATATTATTCCTGGAGATCTAGGTAAGAACAGGAAATAATACAGTCTATCAAGATGAGAAGAAGAGGAGATCTATGAATTATGGAATTTAAAATATAACTCAAAGAGTCTAGAAGTAACTCTAGAACAGAAGAAAAAGAGGAGAGCACGGCACTGAAAGTTAAAGCCTACTGTTTACATAAGGTCAAGAGAACAACATTTCTCCTCCTTTTTTTTCCTCTTTTAAATCCATGTGGTGTGAGCAAAAGATTTTGGAGCTTCCGGGAAGCCAAGCACACAATGGGGAATGTGCTAGTGCTAACAGGAACTGCCTGTGGATCCAAGAAAATACTTAAAGTGGTTCTTACCTCTGAGCATTGGAAGATAATAGCCAGTACCGCTGCAATGCACTCCTAACAGAATGACATTTCAGCTGAGAATAACAGGTTGTAAATATCCACACCTCTACCATTCTATATATACAGGGTGACCATACATCCGTATTTGCCCATTAAAGTTCTGGATTATACCTGTTTTATCTAAGCTTGTGGAATATTGTATTAATGTCCTGAGTTCTTTATCCTTACTTCTACCCACACCCTTTGCTAAGTAATTTTGGTATGTTCCCCCACTCTAGGTGGGGCATACTTTCTTGTCCCTCGACTCTAGACTTGGTTGTGGACTTGCTTTGACAAGACATGACTCAAATAGAGGGCCCGCCTAGTGGCATAGGGCTTAAGTTTGTGCACAGCACTTCAGCAGCCCAAGGCTCACCAGTTCAGATCCCGGGTGCAGACCTGCACACTGCTCATCAAGCCTTGCTGTGGTGGCATCCCACACAGAAGAACTAGAAGGACTTACAATTAAGATATTCAGCTATGTACTGGAGCTTTGGAGAGAAAAAAAAGGAAGATTGGCAAGAGATGTTAGCTCAGGGCCAATCTTCCTCACCAAAAAAAAAAAAAAAAAAAAGACATTACTTATTTCTGTAATGGTCCTTAGAGAAAAAAGATACGACTCAAATAGAAGACTGAAATGGAATGGAAATTTTAATTTTAGAAAATTAGGGTTCTTTCAATACCTGGGAGTTGATGTAAAAGCTGCGGCTTCTACCTGAGATTTAACCTGGGGTTAGAGAAGGAATGTTTGACAGAACATAGAGGAAAACATCCAGCTTAGCCAATAAACTAATTTTTCATGCAATTAAAAGCCTAAAACAGGGGCCAGCCAGGTGGCATAGTGGTTAGGTTTGCACACTCCACTTTGGTGGCCCAGGGTTTGCAAGTTCAGATCCCCGTCACAGACTTAGTACTGCTCATCAAGTCATGCTGTGGCAGTGTCCCACATGAAACAGAGCAAGATTGGCACAGATGTTAGCTCAGCAACAAGCCTCCTCAAGCACAAAGAGGAAGATTAGCAAGAGATCTTAGCTCAGGGCCAATCTTCCTCACACACACACACATAAAGCCTAAAACAGGAGAATATTGCTCCCTTGGTCACCATGAAGAAGAAGAAAATTATGCAAAAGAGTGGGATTGAGGCAGTGAAGGAAATGTCAGATGTATCTTTTAAATAAGAAATACCTCTTCTTAAAACTATCTATCTATTCCATGAGAGGACTGGAAATAAATTTCAACTTCACTGTTTTATCCCTGTGCTTGAAATAGAGCCTGGACATAGGGCTGCTCAGTAACCATATGAGGAATAAATAAATGGATTATTGGAAATCATTCTTGAAAGAACATATATTCATTTATGTATTTATTCAATAAATAACTGTTGAAAAACTACTAAGTATCATGACTTATGACAGGGGCTAGGCACACAGCAGTGAGAAAAATGAACAGATAAATCACAGCCCTCATATGGCTAACAGTCTGGTTACAGAAAATAGAATAAATGAAGGAGAAAATAGTCAGATAATGCTTAGTGCTATGGAGAAAAGATACATCAAAGAAAACAGATGGATGGGTTGCCATGGAAGGTCTCTGCAATTTTAAAGAGGTGGTTAGAGAAGGTCTCACTGGGAAATAAAGGGCTTTTGAATAAATTTTTTAATGAGGTAAGGGTATGAGGCATGTAGATATTGAGAAACAATGTTATAGGTAGAAGGAAGAGCAGGTGCAAAGGTCCTGAAGCAGGAACGTGCCTGATGTACTTCAGACATAGCAAGGTGGTTAGTGTGGCTGGACCAGAATAAGGCAGAGAGAGACTATTAAGTGAAGAGCTCAGATAGGGCAAGGAGGCCAGGTCTTATTGGGCCTTATAAACCATAGTTAGAACTTTAGCTTTTATTCTAGGTAAGGAGGAAACAGACTGATTTTTGAGCAGAGGAGTGGGAGGATATGACATGTTTTAAATGAATCCTTTCTGGCTACTGTGTTGAGAATATACTAGTCGGGGGGAAAGGCAGATGTCAGGGGAGGAGACTATTACAGATTTCCAAATCAGAGATGATGGCGGCCAAAACAGGCAAAATCCCACAAAGTAAGTTACCTAGAGAACTTGCAGAGAAAATGCACGTGTGTTTTTCGCTAATAATTTTGCAGTTGAAAATTTTAGAGCAGAGACATTTGAATACTTTTCTTTTTAATGCTATTTCATAAAATTAAAATTCACCTTGATCTTCCCACTATGCAATGTTCTTTCTTCTTATAGATAGAATATCTAGATATCTAAATGTTCTATACGACTACAGGTGGTTTAAGTTACTCATACCTAAAATTCAGAACTGTACGACTCACTCCTTTATTGTCTTCTAAAATAACCCTGAGAAATATACAATTTAAGCCCCTAGTAATCATAAAATGTTGAATAAACTATAAGATCCTTATCGAAAACGATTTGTTTTCAGGGCAGAGTCATCAAGAATTACCAAGGTCATGGGGAGGAAGCATGAGAGAGACAGCATCCAAAACAGAAGAGGGATTCTGAGTCTTAACACTAAGTCTACCCATTTTGATTCTGAACTGGCCGCAATGATTTTCCTTCACAAAATAAAATGGAGAAACACCAAACAGCAGTGATAGTTGCGACAAAAATCACATTGCTATAAACATCTGCTATAAATATTTATGCACAGTCTAAGAGAAAGCACTGCATATTGGAAACAGCAAAGTACACAGGCGGAACCGTACAGGCCTACTTACAAATTCCTAGCCTCATCACTTTCTGCAGAGGTTTGAACCAAATGCTTCCTTCAGTTTTGGAGTTTCAAGTTTTTTTCCTCTCTAATATAGCAGTGATATTATCTTCCTCGGGCCAGTATTGTATGAGGATTCAATAAAAAATAAATAATGCCTATAAAGAGGACTTACACAGCTCCTAGCATGTGGTATTTGTTTATTCATATTACCTTGCTCTCTGTAAAACAACAACAAAACAACCAAAAAAATAATAATCGTAGGTAGGTAGAACTACCGAAGCAGAAAAGGGCACTGTTCTACTCCCCAAACCAAATCAGGCAGGAACTGAAAGAATCTATGGCAGAAAGAGCAATAAGAAATGCAGACTCGAGGCTCTGTTAGACTATAAAGAGATTCTAGTTAACCTAATTATGATAAAGGGACCTTAATTGGCCTAGGGGAAACTCCTTGTGATAAAATTGTGAGAACACACAGATTTGTGCTGAATGCCTCTCAGAGAATGGAACCTGAGGGCATATTCAGACAATTGACAGTATTATAATTGATTCTGATAGAAACTTTAATATAATCACAGCAGAGAAAAAAATTAGACCATTAGCATGCATGTCATGATTGTTATTATATATTTGCATATTCTCTCTTGGTGCAATAAGACAGGAGTTTTAAGTAGTACATATATAAATTTTTATATTAGTCATTTATTAACTCTTAGGTTTAAGTATTATTCATAATTTGTAAATTTTTCTAAACCAATAGTATCCTGGCATTGATTTGAACTTTCTCACAAAATGATTGTCATTTGCATTCAATTCCCCCTGTGTCCCAGCTGTACTGTCCCAAGGAATATTCCTGTACCATAATCTCCTGGAGGTGACATTACAAGCAAGGTGTGTGGAAGTTTTTCTGTGCTCTACTTGAGAACTGTCATACACCTCCAATGCTATGTAAAATGAAGTGACTGTTACAAACAGGACTCTTCAAATATAAATGCATTTGATGTGGCCCAATTCTCAGTTTTTCCCTTGCCATAACAGGGTTAATGTTTTGAAAAAATATTTTTTTTAAAAAAGAAAACTGCAAAAATTGCTGCTACATCAAAAAACAACTTGATTACTATTAAAATTATATTTAACAGAGTTGCCATACACAAGCTTCTATTTTTCGGTTGGCTATACACAGATGTGGATCTAAAGGAGGAAGTGCGTGACTTTCAGCTTCTCTTGATAATTTTATGTTGATTACAAATTATGTAGATGGAAGGAATGTGAAATAAAGTGTAATGAAAGCCAAGAAAAGACAGGGATGGCATAGTTCAATGGCTGAGAAAACCAATTTTGGAATCAGAGAGACGTGTTCAAATCAGAGTTCTGCAACTTAGCAGTGTGACCTTGGGCAATTTATTTAACTTCTCTAAATTCGTATCCTCATCTTAAAAGGATGCTTAATACTCCTATATCACTAGGTTAATATGAAAATTAAGTAAGAAAATATATAAAAGCTCTTGTCACAGTGTCTGAACATAATAATCACTCAAATATTATATTTGATCAACTATGTTATTACCTTTCTTTTTTTTTTTTTTTTTGAGGAAGATTAGCCCTGAGCTAACCACTGCCAATCTTCCTCTTTTTGCTGAGGAAGACTGGCCCTGAGCTAACATCCATGCCCATCTTCCTCTAGTTTATAAGTGGGACACCCACCACAGCATGACGTGCCAAGCGGTGCCATGTCCGCACCCGGATCCGAACCTGTGAACTCCAGGCCCCCAAGGGCGGAAGGTGAAAACTTAACCGCTGCGTGACCAGGCTGGCCCCCACCTTTCTTTATAATAATAATAAGCACGCAAGTATTATTACTTATTTGTTGTGGTTGTTATTGTTACCCTAATTATTAAGAAAAGAAATAAAACAATTGATGTGCTATGTTCAATCCTCACTCTTGTCTAGTTTCAACTCACTTTCCCTCCAGCCCACTCCTTCTCTAAGAATGATAGATTGGAAAATTTTTCCGCATTGTGCTAAAAGATCGAGTGTAAGGCTGAGCTGAACAGAGAAAAGCAGTTGCCAACTCACTCTCGGAACAATATCCCGCCCCAAGGATGGATAAGTGAGTGATACAGACATGGGTCAAAGCCTTGTGGAGAAGACCCACCTACAGATTTCTGATTATTGTTAATAATTTACAGTTCACTTGCTCCTGCTTCTTTTTTTGGGGGAAAAAAGGTCTTTTATTGACACAAAATGTTAGGTGCGGAGTTGGTTAGGATATAAGTGATTAAGTTTTCTTTTGTCTACGGTCCTACGTCTCCATCCCCATACACCTGATGAGTGAAAATGTTTCTGGGGGTACAAAACCTTTTTTGGAAAGAATAGTGCTCTTTGTTCTAATTCCTAAGCCTCCGTTTGAAAATTCGACTGCAATTCGCCTTAAAGAGCATAGAACGTTCCTTTGGGGTGGAATCGTGGGAGAATCATAAGGATCCTGCCACATTCAAGGCTTTCCTGGACAGCCGTGAGCAGACCCAGATACTCACTTTTTAAACCCATATTAAGAAAGAGTAAGGGGGTGGCAACATGGAAGGAGCCGAGAGCAGGAGATGGAAGTGAGAGGCTGCGGGGCTCCGGGGCTCCAGGGGAACCCTATTGACCCCAGGTGCCGCTGGGGACTCTGGGGGAACCTTACCGACCTCAGGCGCCGCTGGAGTCCCCGTAACCACTGCTCGTCCGCCATCTTAGATTGCGATTCTCTTGACTTGCCACTTCGGGGCCACCGTCCCTACGACAGCAGCGTAAGCTACCGTTGGTGCGTGGCGTGCTCGACGCCGAAGCGGGTGACACGCCGAGACTCCCGCTGAGGTAAAGAGACCGCGGCTGAGGTGGAGAGACCAGAGGTCGCTATGGAAGACAAAGGGCACCTTGTAAAGGTCTATATGCTTAATGAAGACCAAGAGTGGGACAATATAGGCATCGGCTACGTCTCATTCACTTATGTGGAGCAGTTCGAGGGCGTGGCCATGCTGGTTCGATCTGAGTCGGACGACTCCGTGATCTTGGAGACAAAGATAAATACCAACGAGCCCTATCAGAAACAGCAAGGGACTTTAATTGTCTGGACTCATTCTGACAACCGTGATGTGGCGTTAAGTTTCCAGGACGAAGGAAGTTGCCACGAGATCTGGGAAGCCATTTGCCGGCTTCAAGGAAACCCGACCATCGAAATCACACAGGACCTGTTGGAAGAAGCCGGAGAGGAACCACCCGACGAAATGCTAGATCCCGGGAGTCTCATCGACCTGCCGAACTGTGAGCTCAATACGCTTGAACAGATTTCTGCCTTAGTTACCTCGGTTCTCACCTCGCCTAGACGTGAGGAAAGTCTGGCTGTGCTCTTGGAAAATGAGGACTATATTAAAAAGCTACTGCAGCTGTTCCACATTTGTGAGAACCTGCGGGATATGGAAGGCTTGCACTATTTGCATAAAATTATTAAAGGAATCTTATTCCTCAACAAGACCTCTCTGCTTGAGGTCCTTTTTTCGGAAGAGTGTATCATGGATGTGGTGGGATGCCTTGAATACGATCCTGCTTTGGCTCAGCCGCAAAGGCATCGGGAATTCCTGACCCAACATGCAAAGTTCAAGGAAGTTGTACCAATAACTGACTCTGAACTTAGGCAAAAAATACATCAGACGTACAGGGCACAGTACATTTACGACATCGTTTTGCCTGTGCCATCCCCGTTTGAAGAGAATGTTCTTTCCACTGTTATTGCTTTTATTTTCTTCAACAAGGTTGAGATAGTCAGCATGCTGCAGGAAGATGACAAATTTTTGTCTGACGTTTTTGCACAGCTAAGAGATAAGACTATCAGTGATGACAGACGGCGCGAATTGGTATTCTTTTTCAAGGAATTCTGTGAATTTTCTCAGAGTTTACAGCCTGAAAGCAAGGATGCACTATTCACGACACTGACAGAATTGGGAATTCTTCCTGCTCTTAAAATTGTAATGAGCGTGGATGATTTGCAAATAAGGTCAGCTGCTACTGATATATTCACTTATCTGTTGGAGCACAGTCCATCCATGATCCAAGAATTTATAATGGAGGAAGCCCAGCAGAGTGAAGATGGTAACCTTTTCATCAATTTAGTAATTGGACAAATGGTCTCTGATCCTGATCCTGAGCTAGGAGGTGCTGTTCGTTCAGTGGAACTTCTTCGTGCTCTGCTTAATCCAGACAACATGCTGGGGACACCTGGTAAATGTGAAAGAAGTGAATTTCTAAATTTCTTCTATAAACACTGTATGCATAACTTCATAGCACCACTTTTGGCCGCCACTTCAGAAGAGATTTGTGAAGAAAAGAATATAGCTGGATCTGACAAAAGCAACAAATATTGCTTCAATAATTATCAAACAGCACAGCTGCTTTCCTTAATTTTAGAGCTGCTCACATTTTGTGTGCAACATCACACATATCACATTAAAAGCTATATTTTCAGCAAGGACTTGCTAAGAAGAGTCTTGATCTTGATGAATTCAAAGCACACTTTCCTGGTCTTGTCTGCTGTTCGCTTTATGAGAAGCATGGTTGGCCTCCAAGATGAATTTTATAATGATTACATCATCAAGGGAAATTTATTTCAGCCGGTTGTAAATGTCTTTCTGGATAATGGAAATCGGTACAATATGTTGAATTCAGCAGTTATTGAACTGTTCGAATACATAAGAGAGGAAAATATCAAGCCTCTTGTTGCACATATAGTTGAAAAGTTTTACAAGGCATTTGAATCGATTGAATATGTTCAGACATTCAAAGGATTGAAGATTAACTATGAAAAAGAGAAAGACCAGCAGAGTCAAATACAGAAGAATTTACTTTCCACGCTGTTTCATAAAGTGTTTCACAGCAGTAGCAAAGTCCTGGAGGAGAAGGAAGAAATGTGTTTTAAAGAAAGTAAAGAGGAAGAAGAAGCAGTTAGGCCACCGTTGGAAGATGATTTTGAAGATCCTTCTGATAAGTTTGTGGAGACGACAAACCCAAAAGAAAATGAAGACAAGGTAGATCTTCCGAAAAGAACGTCTTCTGGCAACTTCAAGTTTACTTCATCCCATTCTGCGAGTATCCCAAGCAGTAGCAGCGTGATCCGCTTAGTGGATTATCCAGATGATGATGAAGAAGATACGGAAGAGGATACACCTCCTGGGAAAAGACCACATCTTAGCTAGTAAGATCTTTATGGGAGACCCTCAACATTATTAAATTCTGTGTTACTAAAATTTTGTTAACATCAATTAGCTGAAAAATCTTAATCTAAAAGCTTTCTCATGTGAATTTATAAGTATACAATAAGTAGTAAAGATGCTCTCTGTTATCACCTAGAAGGGTTTGGTTTCGTAAAAACCATACTTCCCAGAATCTTTTTTGAAAAAGCTAACCAGAACCTGAGCCATAACTTCTTAGCAAGAAAAGCCCTAGTTTGAGGGGAATAAACAGATTGATAATATAATATTAATTTTTTCTTTTGTTCTGTTACAGGGATATATTTCAGAAACAACTTTAACAGTGCAATTGCAAAGCTTATAACATTACTTGCCCGATAGTTCTAGCTATGGTTTTCTTTCCTTCAGTTGCTTTCTTTGAAATAAAAATTTATGTTTATGTTTATATGAAACACCAAGTCAATTGTACTAAGAAATAAAGTTAAGCTATTCGTATTTCTGTGAAGATTTAACAAAAATTTAAGCCTTATGCGTGATAACTTTGTGTTATTTCATGAATAAAATTGAAGTAACTTTGTGTGTTTCCATCAATAAAAAAGGAAGCTGGATTCAAAATGTGCAGTTGTTAATATGAATTTTTTTTTCAGATAAGAGATGCCAAAGATCCATCCAGTAGTATTCTAAAAAGGTGTTCTCTAGGACGTTGGGAGTGGGTAGAAGAGAATGCTTTCACCTGCCTCGATTGTGAAAGATGCTTGGAAGTCATTTCCTGATTCATTAATAGAGGTGTGTCTGTCTCCAGAGCACCAGGCCAGTTTTAAAGTGTCATTTACAAAGACTAACATACAAAAAATAGTGCTGAATGAAGTGGCACATGATATCTAGAAACCATTTTGAACCAAGAAAAATTTACTTAAGTGTAAAATTCCACCCGCAGTATGTTAAGTTTTTCCTATAAACAAACGAGGGGGTTTATATGACAGACTATGAAAGATGAAAGGTGCTTTATTAAAGAGTGAATGCAAATGAATTTCTGAGAATAAGTTGTAGCAAAGACTTAAGAGGTTTTATTTTTAAAGGAGCAAGTTAACTGGGTCCATTTGTCCTGGAAACGCTTCAATTGAAGTAGTTTCTCCTGTTCTGAGGTTTTTAGGGTTAACTTTAATTTTGACCATTGTTTGAACAAGATGGAACATCTGTGTAGATATTAAGTATAGTTTTCCATCAGACAGATATTTATTTTGTATTAAAAATACTACTGTACTTGTTTTGTACCGTTTGGTGATATTCATGCTGAACCATAAAATTCAGGAGTTAAAAAGTGACCCTCTAATTCCGAAAATAAGAGACTGTTTCTTTTTTAAACTTTTTTTACACTGCAAATTGATTTATTTAAAACAGTTACAAAAAAGTGCAACAAAATAGAGATTATCTTTAAGATTGTTAGTGCTTTGTTAAAGATCAGGTGGGATTAGGGGTAAGAAATGGTATTGAGTGGGGGGAGCACCTCCCTAGTTCTAAGGCTTTAGATACAATGCAGTTGATTACATATTAATTCAGCCATTACATACTGCGGATAGTATTTGGGGGATCAGTAATTTATCTACAGGGAACTCAAACACAAATCAGATTCATCCAGACCTCCCCAGCGCTGTCCTTCTCTACCCCTCAGGACCCTCAAGCCACCTGGATGACAACGTTCCCATGCTCCTTTCTCCACCCCATTCCCTATCTATATATTCTTCTCTCCCCTAAGGTGCTATGCAAGCTTCCAGAAATCTGCTCTCTGCAGCTGGAACATATATACTGTTTTGGCTTCAGGGATCCTCTGTATGACTAGGAAGATTGTAGGGGACAACCTTATTTTTATTTTTTATTTTTTTTTTTGAAGATTGGCACCTGAGCTAACATCTGTTGCCAATCTTCCCTTTTATTTTTTTCTTCTCCCCAAAGGCCCTCAGTACATAGGTGTATATTCTAGCAGTGGGTCCTTCTGGTTGTGCTATGTGGGATGCTGCCTCAGCATGGCCTGATGAGTGGTACGAGGTCCGCACCCAGGATCTGAACCATTGAAACCGTGGGCTGCCGAAGCGGAGCACGTGAACTTAACCACTCGGCCATGGGGCCGGCTCTAACAGCCTTATTCTTAACTTTAAGTTTACCTCAAGTACAGTCAGTGTCTTCCCCAACACGAGATTCTCTTTAATGTGAGTATCAAGCAAATAAGGAATGAACCCTGTCTTTAGCAATACCAGCAATGCATTAACCAGTCACAGCTCACAACTATGTGCAAACTCCCTGTCCAGGGAGTGGGTGTATAACCACTGTATTGTCAGCTCACTGGCTCACTCTCTCTGTCTCTCAAGGTGAAGAACTTCAGTCCCCATGACAGTCAAAGAAATGCTTGCAAGTTTGACAATAGGTAAAAGCACATGGGCTGCTGCCACACACACTGCAGACAGGAACCCAATTTGAGGCCATCTTCACTGCTGGGCATTTGCAGTAGAATGGCTTTGGGATCACACAGACCTTGAGTGTGCAGTCAACCGGGGGCGGATCTAGGCTCAACAGGAGAACTAATAAAGAAAGCTTACTGCGAAAAGTGCATTTATTGCTACTGTTCCTGCTGGGGAGGCTCAGCAGGGAAAACCGTGCCACCTCTCCTCCTTCTGCCCCAGGCACTGTGCATAATCTGTAGGTAAGCAGAGAGTGCAGTCGACTCTAGCATCTCAAGGAAGAAACCATTTTAAATGTACTGTTGTACCAATAGGAGACACACCTTGTGCAAAACTAAGAGACTGCTGCGTAAGAGCTGCAAAGAGTGTATTCGTAAAGCGGCAAAGAATCATTTCATCAGATATAAAGTCTGCTAATGCGTGGACATGACCTCAGGAGATTTAATCATAACATTGCTGAGGACATGACACAGCAGGACAATAGCATTTTCACATCTCTCCTGGCATGCTAGTTAAATGTCATAATGGGATTATTCATCTTGAGAGTGTATGTGAAAAAAGGCAGTTTGTTCGAAGAGCGTTTCATGTTCTTCTGGCTAGAGTGTCGTGGGAAATATTATCCATAGTACACACTATCTACTTACATACATCAAGTTTGGTTTTGAAAAAATATATGCTTAACTCTTCGTTTTGGTGGGAGTAGCCCTACTTCCTTAACAAAGCAGCTATTTACAACTAGACAGAAAAGAACAATTTTTTGATGCTCTTTCTGTTTATTCTCTTTCCTTCAGCTAGTTTTAATCAGCCATAGGAAATGGACACTGTGGGAGGAAAAAAATGAATATTTGCATTTCTTGCTCTACTGTCCCCAGTGAGTTTGTAAGAAAAGACGAAGGAGGACATAAGTGTAATGGAAAGTTAAAAAAAAAAAAAAAAAGGAAAAGGAAAAAGAAGAAAACAAAAGAAAAGAAAAAAGGACAGGCATTCTATTGAGCTGTGTAACCTCTGTGAGCCCTTTTCTAGTCTCAGCTACTTAATGTTAGGGAAACAACATGACAAGCAAAATGGTGCAAAGGCAAATTGCCCATCAGATGACATAACCTACTATTAAGGAAACACTTAAGAGGGCAACAAAACACAGAAGAGCATTCTTTACTGTCTGCACACTGAGTGAAAAATTGACCAAAATGTTCAGTCTTTCTAGACACTGTGTGTGAGGAGATACCATGTCAAAAATGTTTAATTTCATCTTTAAGTTTTTTAAAAGTAGTTTTAAAAGGACCCATAAGTGGGTTATTTATGAAAAGAAGAAACAGTTTGGAATGGCCATGTATGTACAATAACATTCAGGTAAGCAATTTTGGAGAGGTGCCCTGGGTTCGGAAAGGTTTTGGCTTTAAATACATGACTTCCAGTAATTTTTATGGCTTAATGACCTTCTAAACACACCAAAAAGGGGAGGGTGATATAACAGATAAAACAAAAGCTTCATATTCAGACAGCCCTCGATGACAATGCCAGCTCTCACGTTTACCAGTTCCATGACCTAAGACAATTTACTTATTTTCTCCTCTAGCCACAATTCTTCCATCTTAAAAATTAAAAGTTATATGTAAATTCCCTAGCATATGTTTAGTACTCAATAAATAGCTTTTAAAACTCATTATTATCAGCAGCAGCAGTATAATCATTTCCAAGAAGATGGGGGCTAAAGCCAGGTACAAGCACTTATATCACAAGTTATGGTCATAAATCCATAATTCGATATTCTGGATCAAACTGATAGCAACATGATAAATTAAAAATTAATGAGTTCAGTTCTGGTTTGCAGACAAGTCTATGTGTATGCATCGTGCCTTGCTGAGATACAACTGAAATAAAAAGCAGGAAAGTAGAAAGAAAAATAAACCTTCACTGCAATGAAGACACTTGGGTGGAGTGTTGTCTGGGGTTTTAACAAAGGAATGATAGATGTCCAGATGTCAAGAGTGAGGAGTGAAACAGAAATTAGAAAAGTAGGATGGAAGGTGGGGAGGGCATGGAAAATTTGTAAAAGTGACAAGAGTCGCTAAACCCTATTCCCCTCCTGCCTGACCCAGCAAGCAGAGCAGTCAACTAAAATGTATCCTTCGATAACAGACTAAATGTCCTTTCCCTAAAGCAATTGAAATAACAGGCAATGCTGAGGGCCCTGGTATAGAGGTTGTTGCCTCAGAATTAAGCCCTTCTCTTTAGGGTGTTAGAGGATCCAATATGCTGAAAGTTTACCACCCTAAGGCGCAAGTCTCAATGTTTTCAGGAGAGAGACATGTTAATGCCTGGTTTCCACCCAAGAAGTACAATCTCGGGAGCACAAATAGTGCCCCTGGAAAGAAAGCCTTTACAATTGGCAGGTCCATCAGGCAGTACCTACATCAGTCAGGGAACACAAGTTGAGAATGCTTGTGGGTAAGCCTTAAGGTTCCCAGTTCAGTTGAATTAACTGAGCCAAGTCCTTGTTTTGGAGGATCTGCTAAGTGTAGTCAATCCAATCTCCTTTGTCCATGCCACTAACATGGTGGTGTGACCTTAGTCCACCCCATGAAATGACTGAGATTGGGAGTGGGGATGACATCCAGAGATGTGTGTGCATGCATGCACGTGTGTGTGTGTGTGTGTGTGGCAGGAGCTGGGATCATCCCCTGCTTCTCCTGGTAGATGTCTCAGTAAGTTAGGGAAATGTAGTCAAAGCTATCTGGCTGGGGATCACAGACCCAGCAGTCAGGTAAATTGAAGGTGCTTGCAACAGTTTGGGAAAGCTGTACCAGGATGTTCTCCTTGGGGAGAAAGGCTCCAGAGGCAGTTCTTAAATACAAAGATTGTTAATGCTTCTTCCTCCCCTGTACAACCCTAGCGATATCAAACCTGCAGTGAGTTTGCTCACCTGTTGCACAGCAAGCCAATCTCTGACACTGGGCATAGTGGAAGAAAATAGGAATTTTATTATTGCACAGTGCTGAGCAAGGAGAGAGGGCAGCTAAAGCTGAAATTCCAAACTCCCTAAAAGGCTAAAAGGAAGGGTTTTTATTTGTGGTTTTAGGTAGGGGAAGGGGAACATATGGCCTTGCTGGTGGGAGCTTTCCCACCAGCCTGTCTTTGGCCTTGAGACTACTTGCAGAGAGGTGGGAGCCCATGACCTTGCTGATCAGCAGCTTTCCCACCAGCCTGTATCTCTTTGCGGGGAGGAGATAATGAATCCAGGTACTTGTCCTTGGTGGTGTCTGTCTCCAGGGAGGATAGTGGATTCTGGAGCCAGGAAGCCAGGGAGTAAGCAGGGAATGAGTGTTTTGGTTTTAACCCCATATATGCTTGGTTTAACATAGGGAAACTGATATCAGGGTCAGTATTCACTAGGTGCTGCATTGTTGCTCTCCCTCTACTTTCAGAATATCTGAGTGTCCCTTTCCAGTAACTACAACTTTACCTTTTTTTTTCAATCATTCTCTACTCTCACGCAAACTTTTCATCTAGAAGGATCAGGTGTGACAGAGACAAGGACACTTTTATAGAAGAGAATTAAATTTGAATCAGGAAGTCCAATTTTTGCCACCAGAGGCTAACCCAACCAGGCTTGCCTGGGGAAGGAAATATACATCATGGCCAAGAATGGCCAGGACACAATCTTAAATTTTCAAAAGAGACCTATATAATTTCCTATCCCTTTAGTTCTGATTTAATGATCAAATTGCCTTTCTCTGATGTAGGGCTTCTCACTTTACCACTGTTGATGTTTTAGCCCAGATAATTCATTGTTCAGGAGGCTTTCCTGTGCATTGTAGGATATTTAGCAGCATCCCTGACATCTACCCACTAGATACCAGCAGCACACCCCTAGTCGTGACAATCAAAAATGTATCCAGAAGATGCTAAATATCCCTCAAGAGGGTAAAATAGCCCTTTATTGTGAACCACTAGTCTAAAGATGTGTGGTGCTTTATTCAAGGGCTTCTCTTACTTTGTGGATATTGTGTCCACATCCACCAGGCTGAGTCACCTTCTTTTTTTATCCTCTACTCGAAAGGGCCAAGTACATACACGGGTCAGGTGTATAATGCACTTTCATGAAAAGAGAACGGACTTTGCTTGGAATTACAGAGATCCTGGTTCTGCTTATCATTACGAGTGTAACTGTGGTGTCTTATTTGACACCTCTAATTCTCAGTTTTCTTATCTGTAATTTATGGCTTACCACACTATTATGGCTGAATTGTGTCCCCTCAAATTCATATGTTGAAGTCCTAACTCCCAGTACCTCAGAAGGAGACAGGGTCCCACATGGACCCAACTCCAAAGTGACTGGTGTCTTTAGAAGAAATTTGGACACAGACATAGACACAGAAGGAAGACCATGTGAAGACACAGGGAGAAGATGGCCATCTACAAACCAAGGAGAGAGACCCCGGAAGAAACCAACTCTGCTGACACTTTGATCTAGACTTCTAGCCTCCAGAACTGTGAGAAAACAAATAAAACAAATTTCTGTTGTTTAAGCCCCCAGTCTGTGATACTTTCTTATGGCAGCCTTAGCAAACTAATATAAACCCCTAATAGGAAGAAGTTTTGTGAGGATTAAAGAATATGTATTTATCAATATCACAGAGTTATTATGATAAAGAGTTCACAAATGTGATGTGACAATAGCTATTCTTTTTTTTTTTTTTTTGAGGAACTTTAGCCCTTAGCTAACATCCACCACCAATCCTTGTCTTTTTTTTTTTTTTTGCTGGGGAAGATTGGCCCTGAGCTAACACCCATGCCCATCTTCCTCTACTTTGCATGTGGGACACCTGCCACAGCATGGCTTGATAAGCAGTGAGCAGGTCCACACCTGGGATCCAAACAGGCAAACCCTGTGTCCCTGCTGAAGTGGAGCAAGTGAACTTAACTACTATGCCACCGGGCCAGCCCCTGACAATAGCTATTCTTTGCTGAACATGTATTATATGTCAAGCACGCTTTCTTTGGCAATTTACCTACATTATTTCTAATTTCACAATAAACCTGCCAGGTAGACATGGTGGCCATAAGATTGCACCTTGTAGAGTGCAAGTATAACTGAGCATAATTAAGGGCCCCAGCCACTGTGCTCTGAAATTGATGCCCTACTTTCTCCCAGACCATGCTTCCTAGGAGCTACTCCCAGCCAATGATTGGCACGGCAGGCATACTAAAGCAGGCTTGCTTCTGGGAGATGAGAGACTCCTCTGACTGGAGACTTTGACCTGAGGACTTTGTGAAGGCCTTCCTGAACTTTCTTTAGACTGCATGATGATTTAGGATGCTTCCATCATTACTTATCTTCTTCACTTGGGGTCAGAGCGCATAATGATCTGATGGTTCTTCCAGCCTCCTCTAGCTTGCTCTCCACTGCTCTTATTGGCATTTTCCCTAATAAAATCCTTGCATTCTAAATTCTTTCACGATGATTGCTTCTTGGAGAAGTTGGACTAACACAGTATTTATTATGACTCCATTTTACAGAAGAAACAGAGACACATAAAGGTGTGTTCCAAAAATTACATAACTAGTACTACTGAGACTGTATTCAGCTATATTTGTCTGACTCCACAGACTGAATTCTTTCCCCTACATATGTGTCTTGAAATGTATGATGAAGGCACTTTAAAAATTAAAACCATCATATGTATGTACCTATCATATATATTGATTAATAATAAAGTAGAAATCTGAAATCAATATCTCAGGTCTTTGAACAATCTATGCACATAAATAGTAACAATATCCCTCTGTCTGCTTTAGTCATGCTTCCAAAGGTCGTGTTAAGCTAACACTGCTTTAGTTCTCTTCCACAAAAACACAGTACTCTGCAAACCATTGCCATCACACTCACCACAGGAGTTGCTAAAGAGGTAGCTAGGGAAATGTTTACTCTCACCTCAGAAGACAAGAGAGAGAAAATAGCTAACTCTCAGCATGTGCCAAGCACCACACTAAGTACTTTATACTTGTGGTGGGATACTTAGACACTAACAATGGAGGGCCATATCACCACTTCTCCTCATGCATCCCCCATGCTAGAATTTAGCTGTTAAACTGAGAAAAATGTTGGGAATACAGGCTGACCTGATTTACTGAGATTAAGTTGCAGCCTCATTGAAGAATGGGGACTTGAAATAGAAGTTACGTCCAATTATATACAACTTGAAATTAAATATCTTACACTTCTGAGTGTTTAGACTGAGTTTCCTAGCCACTAGACTTGCATCAACTCATGTTTCTTTCTGCCTTTCTTTTGGATTATTTGAGTGTTTGTTTGTTTCCCTTTTCCATTTTATTGCTTTGGGAGGTATTCTTTTGATCCTAATCTGGTAGGTAGTTACCTTTAAATTGTGACGTGCATGCTTCATTTTACAAAGACTAAATTTAATCAGTCCATCCTTCCTTGGAATCATAAAGGAAATTGTTTTATATCCATTGTCTCTCTGTAGTAGTGCATATGATTGCTGTTTTAATATATCTGAGACTTTTAACTGTTTTTACTAGAAGGTTTTTGGTCTCCAAACAGTTGGAATCAGAAGCAAACCAAATTTGAGATACATTATTTTCTGCCCCCACTCCAATGACCAAATTGACCAATTACGTGAATAACATTTGGAGAAAACTGCAGAAAACTACTTCTGTTGGAGAGTTACTAAGGCAACCCTGTAGAAAAGAAGGACATTTGAATGGGTTAAGGGACCTGATAAGCAACCCAATAATATTGGGATGTTTCTGCTGAACACATTTTCAAAGATATCCTACAAAATCTGAAAAGTGCGTTAGTCTATCACATTTGGCAGTGGAGAATAGACAGTATTTTTGCTGAATTTCAAAAGATTGTGAAATATCAAAGAGCAGTAGATCTATTTCATGCCTAAAATAAGATGTTCTGTGGAAAGCTATTCATATTTTTCTCATATTTGAATATTACTCCTTAAACATAATTCAATTCTATATGATTCCTATTGATCTTAAATGTGATGATCTTTTTCAATGTATAATAGATTATGTATTATGGGGAAAACCACACTGGGTTAGAATTTAGAAAATACATCAATATGCTTTAGATAAATACATTTCTGTTAATTATTTTTCCAGTGTTATTGAGATGTAATTGACATATAACATTGTATTAGTCCAAAATGTACAGTATAATGACTTGATATATGTATATACTGAAAAATGATTGGCACAATAAGTTTAGGTAACATTAATCATCTCATATAGTTACAAATTCTTTTAGATAAATACGTTTTTAGCAATTGTATTATGCATGATGGTTTTATTTATCTTCACTAATATTTTAGACATAAATGAAAAGTGTATTGTATGGGATCTGGGTTTAGAATGGCTGGGTTTGTGTCATAAGGTACTTTCTACCTGTCAGGCTTCAGATTGTTCACATAACTTCTCTAAGTCTCAGCATACTTATCTATAAAATGATGCTAATGCCATAAAGAATAATGTAGGCAAAATTACAAAATTTTAAAATACCACGAGGAAGTTGATGAATATAATCTACTTAGTTAATCTGACATTGTAACAATTTTTCTTTTACACCTAATAACTACTTTGGTTTCATCATTATTTCTCAAATAAAATACTTTATCTGAGTATACAGATATATAACCCCATATTGATACCCTGAGTTGGAGTATAAGCAAAGATTTACGGTAACTTCTTTATGTTTTTCTTTTTAAGGTATTCAATTTAGCTGTAAGAAAATTTGCACATTTTTCTCTTCCTATCTGTCTTTTAAATTTATAAAATTATGCTTAACACATGAATGTAGTATTCTTATAAAAATACCAACTAATAAGATTAAAATATCCTTTTAGCATTACCTGAAACCTAAGATCTATCATTCCTACATTTTGCTCAGGAGCTCATCCGTATCAGGTTGATGTACATGAATTTGGTTCCATGGATTTTATATAAATATACTCATAGCAAATTCATATTATAGCTATGTATGTATGTAAAATACATACTTTACCATGTAACAGTAATAGGTATTTACTCTTTGTCTTTTCCATTCTCCCTCCCCTTCCTTGAGAAGTATGCTAAATTTCCAATAGGAAATTCAACTCCCAATTCTTGGCCAAGCAGTTTGAGTGAGATCGACCTTACCCCATCACCAGCCCCAGGGATGTATTAGTGTATTCCTTGACATTTGCCACTGATACATGGATAGATATACAACAAAGACAAAGCAAATGAATTGCATGAATTTCTGGGAGTGATGCTCTCTTCTGCCATGAGAAGTGCTTGAAAGGATTCTCTTTGCTACTGGATGCAAATGAGAAATATGTGGCTTTTGGAGCACATGGCAACCACAATTTGAGAACAAGGGAAGAAACTTACTGCAGAAGAAACCAGTATCAAAGAAGCAAGACATATAATTGTATAGAGAGAAATCTGTCTACAATATTTAGTCCCTTGATCAAGCTGTACCTGAAGCTTTCCTCTTGGATTATTGAATAACTAGAGAAAATATTTTCTCTGTAATTTAAACTGATTTATATTGGGTTTCCTGTTATTTAAAATAGTTTGAGACTATTACACGTGAATTCTGTTTAACCTTCGAAGAAAAGAATATTAACTTCAAAGCTATTTTAAATGTTTCAGGGAACAGACAGAGAAAAGAAGCTTCCAAACACTTTAAAAATTGAGTTGGAATTCTACTAGAAAAAAACAGGCAAAGAGAGCCCCCAAAGAAAAATTTAAATCATATTGAAGCAAATTCCTAGATAGAATATCACCAGTTGTAGCCTATCAGTGCATCTTGAGCACTTTTCCAGAAAGGAAGGACAGTTGTTCATATTAATAGTAAAAATGAAAAAAAAGTATTCAACTCACGGAAGGCTAAAAAAAGTATAAAATTTAACACCCATGTTTTGTAAAAAAAAAAAAAATCAATACTTTCTTAACTGTGTGCAGCGTGTATGCGTAAAGCTGATACATAGCCAATACATACTGGTGCAGCATACTAGGTGGTGTGCAATTTTACCGATTGCTCAGTACTCATTGGCAGAGGTCAGAATCTGTTGGGTAGATGCTGTAGTAGGTTTTTTAATATCATTCCATTATACGTACTGTTGTGTGTATATGTGTGTATGTGTGCTTAATGTAAAACATGTTCAATATGTATGTATGAAATTCAGCATCATATTTAATGGTGAATCTCTAGAAGAATATCTATTAGAGCCAAGAGCAAGACAAATATGTCAGTTACTAACTGTTATTTTACATCAAACTGTTGCCCCTGTCCCATACAATTAGATAAGAAAGAGTAAGAAATGAGAGCAATAAATATTGGAATATTGGGAAGAAGGAGGTGTATTATCTTTTCTAGATTTTATTATTATATCCTGTGAACATCCAAAAGAATCTGAAAAACAAAAAGAGAATTCAGTAAGGGTATTGATTGCACAATTAGTAAACAACAACCAATAACTTCTGTCTATCCAATAAAAAGCACAGTAGCTACTTAAAATTAAATGTTTAGTGATAAATATGACAAGAAATGTGTAAAACCTATATGAATAAAACATTTTTAAGTCACATAAGATCCTTTAATATGATAAGTGATGCCTTGATTTTGGACAGGAAATCAGCATTGTGAGGAATTCTATTTTCCAAACATAAATTCATTTATATAATATAATCTGAGGAAAAGTACTATGAGGATTTTATTTTTTTTCTGAAAATACAAAATGATTCTGAAATTCATCTACAAGTGTTACTAGTCAGGAGTAACATGGACTTTTATGAAAAAGAATAATGATAGAGGATGATTTCCACCAGATATCAAATTTGTAAGTCCAGTGTAGTAGATATATTACTGTATTGGTACAGCAAGAAAAAAATATTTGAGTGGAAAGAATAAAATTTAGAGATATATGTATAGGTTTCTCATATGCTAAATATGGGGTAAGTTATGTCATGAAAAAGTGGTGTTGGTCCAGCAGTCTAGAAACTAGGAGAAAAATGCAGCTTCATCTCACGTTACTTCTATTATTAAAATAAATTTTACAAAAATCCAATATTACAGGAAAATAAATCATAAATCTACTAGAATTTTATTTGGTAAAGATTTCACTAATCATAGATGGTAAAGATCTTTTTTTTTAATAATGACAGGAAATCTAAGTGGTGACAAAGAGAAAGACTGTTACATTTGCTTACACAAAAATGTTCTGTTTTGGTGACAAAAAAGCCAAACACATAACCTTTTTCTATGGGTTATACTTTCTTTTTTACAATGAAAGTAGGAAAACACAAATGATCAATTTTAATTGAAAAAAACACATAAACTAGCAGTTCACAGAAAATGAAACACCAAAAATCAGTAAACATATAACATGTACTCTGTGCAAGCTGAAAAGATATCCCTCCAATAGATATCCACATACGAATCTCTGGAGCCTGTACATGTTACCTTATATACAGCAAAGTCTTTGCACATGTGATCAAGTTAGGGATCTTGAGATGAGTCTCTCATCCTGGATTAAAAGGGTTGACGCTAAATGTATCCTTATGAGAGGAAGGTAAAGGGAGCTTTGACACACAACACATAACAGAGGAAAAGACAATGTGAATGCAGAGAAAGATTTGAAATCTTAGACTTGAACACTGGAACTTTGTGACCACCAGCCAAGGAATACCAGAAGTCACCAGAAGCTGGAAGAGGCAAGAAATTGATTCTCCCCTAGTGCCTCTGGAGGGAGTGTGGCCCTGCTGACACATTGATTTCTACCCAGTGATACTAATTTTTGAACTTTTGGCCTTTAGAACTGTGAGAGACTATTTTTTCTGTTTTAAGTTACCCAATGTGTGATAATTTGTTACAGCAGCTGCAGTAAACTAATTCATGCTCTAACAATTAAAAATACAAATTTAAGCACACCCAGAGGCACTCACAACTAGAATACACAACTATGTACTGGGGGCCTTTGGGGAGAAAACGAAGGAAAAAAAAATGATTGGCAACACTTGTTATCACAGGTGCCAATCTTTAATAAAAATACAAATTAAAATAACAATGAAATATTATTCTGCACTTATCTCATGGTCAAAGATTTGAAAGCTTGATGATATATGGTGATAGAAGAAAGATGAAGTACTTTTAGTCTATCTCACTGCAATTTTGAAAAATGCATAGAAATAAACACAACTCTTGGCTCATATATTATCTTCTTGGAATTTTTCTTACTAACATATTAACAAATCGTGAAGAGATAAATGTACCTTGACATTTATTGCAGCATTGTTTAGAGTAGCAAATTCTGTAAATAGCTTAAGCGTCCATCATTAAGTGCCTAGAATTACACATTATAGCATAGTATGCTCATATGTAAAATCATTTTATTTTTTTGCTGGGAAAGATTCACCCTGAACTAACTTGTGTTGCTAATCTTCCTCATTTTTTTTCCCTCCCTGAAGCCCCAGTACATAGTTGTATATTCTAGCTGTAAGTCCTTCTGGTTTTTTTATGTGATCTGCCACCATAGCATGGCTACTGACAGACGAGTGGTATGGTTCTGTGCCTGGGGACCAAACCTGGGCCTCCAAAGCCTTGAAAGCACCAAATTTTAACCCCTAGGTCATCAGGGCTGGCTCTGTAAGATTGTTTTAAATGAGATTCTTTTGTCTCAGTTTCAGCTAAGGTCCTAATATTGTACAACAAAGCAGTAGTTGCCAAAGTGAGGCATTAGTCCATTTATGCAGTTCATATTAAGAAGTTATATGACAAAAGGTTTTGTGACCCACAGCCCACATTTGAGACTATAAAGGAGTTTAAACTGAAGTGAGGTAAAGAGAGAATTTCTTTGAACTTGTTGGCAGTAGGACTCTGATACTTCTTTTTTTTCCCTTTTATTTATTTATTTTTTAAATTGCAGTAACATTAGATTATAACATTATATAGCTTTTGGATGTACATGGTAATATATTTTGAATTCTGTGTAGATTACATCATGTTCACCACCCAAAACCTAATTATAGTCCATCCCCTCACATGTGAGCCTAATCACTCCTTTTGCCCTCCCCACCCTTCCCCTATGGTAACCACCAATCCTATCTCCATTGCTATGTGTTTGTTTGTCGTTGGTTTTATCTTCTACTTATGAGTGATACTTCTTATTTCACCATTAAAGTACACTTATCTCTTGGAAGGAGACGGCGAAGGTGCTTTTCTTTGCTAGCTGAATGAGAGAGCCTTTTTTAAAGAAAACCAGCTGAAGATTTTGAAGTGTCCATTGAAGTTTGGGGAACACAGTGTCTTGGTGTTTGACTCATACCTGAGAATTCTAAAGAGGCTGGGGAATTATCCAGAGAGAAAAAGGGTCAGGTTAGGAACAAACTGCACTTCCACCTACAAAATGAGCAAGGCTATGAGTGTGTTTTCCACAAACTGCTATGTTGATACACAATCAGAGAGATAGAGAGGAAATAGCTTGAAACCATCTTAGCAGGAACTTGGCCCAAAACAGCAACCTGAAAGAGAGCTGGGGCTCCAGTCAGGGAAGCCTGTGTGGTAACCTACCAGACACCAAGGAACTTAAGAGCCATCACACACATCATCTGGATGAATTTCTCAGAAATCCTTAAGATCACCCTGTGAGAGGACAAGCCATCTTTGAACAACTGCCAAACCCAGAGGTTGCTGGCCAAATAGCTCTGTATGCTAGCTGCCCCTCCCCTCCTGAAATGATCAGAAACTATTTAGTTAGGAAAAGAAGAGGTAGGAAAGAGAGACCTGCACACAGCTGATTCTCCTTGCAGATTTCCCACCTGAAACGGAATCAAGTTGAAAAAAGAGAGCCCTTGGGAGGTTCATCACACTGAACCATCTTTTATTCAAATGAGATGGGTGTAGTGTCTAAAAGGTAGCAGAGGACTATTACTA
Source organism: Equus caballus (assembly GCF_041296265.1). NCBI lineage: Eukaryota > Metazoa > Chordata > Mammalia > Perissodactyla > Equidae > Equus > Equus caballus. The sequence goes on along the minus strand of NC_091715.1, from coordinate 21,744,016 downwards.
TTACTATCTGAAAGTAACTGGAAGAAAGTTATAAATATCATGCAAAAGGCAGGGAAGAGAGTCCACGAAGCGGATAGGAAGGTGCCACGGTAATGCCTGTACCCTATCAACCTGACCCTACTCAGCCAGACTATTGAAAACAGTACAGAGCAAAGTTCATCTCAATATGTAGACTCAGGAAAACATCTCAAAGACATATTTTTAAGCAACAAAATATAAAATGGATGTAGAAGAATATGAATAGTAATATCTCATACATGACTTTTTATAAAAATTCACTTTTCTAATTGAAGATTTCAATGAGGAAGACAACAATCATGACAAAGGCTGCAATGAGGGTGATGACAAAGAAGAAGATGTAAAAGAGGCAACATATTCTATCCTTTGCTCTTACAAGACTGTCCCTTACACTCTGTTTCCACAGCATCAGCTTTACAGCTCCTGCTTTAAAAACCTGGCCAATAAAAATGAACAGTTTGTTCAAGCCCTATGTGGATTTAACACCAGGCACTGTTCCTTCTAATCCTTTTCAGTGATTCCTTCTCCAGCCTTGGGTAGTGTGCTCTCACATGAATCTGCTGATCAGTAATCAGCTAAATACTTAAGGGGCACCCTCTGCAGATCTCCTGGGTTCTCTCTCTGTAGAGCATTCTCATCTCCAATGCACTTTGCTGAGAATAATAGCCCCCATGGTCTCCCTGGACTGTCAGCTCCATTCCAGGGATCCTCCAGAGTCCTACCTGGAAACTCTGTGGCCTAGAAACTCTCTCTAGGGAGTAAGGTAGGAGAACTCTAGGCCTCATCTTGTTTATATCCCATCTCTCAAGAATCACTGTCCTTTGTTGCCTAATATTCAGTGTCTTGCAACTGTTGTCTGTTTTGTGTTGTTCCAGGTGAGAGGATGAATCCAGTCCCTGTTATTCCACATTGGTCTGAAGTGCAACTCTAAAGTTTTTAAAGTAGAACTGTCAGGCAGAAATATACAATAAAATTCTAAACAAAATGTAAAATGGAGTCAAATCGAACACATGTATCTGCCCTCCCATCCAAGAGGCTTTTGAAATGACAGAAAAAAATAAATCTCTAACAGACTAAATCTCTAGTCTTTACCTGGTTAATGCTTCCTTCAGATCTTAGCTCATTCTTTCAAATTCATTTCCGTCATGTCTCACTTTCCAGGCTCTGTACACCCACAATTCATAGCATATGCCTCAGTTGCAATTTTGTTTTCATGTAAGCAATCATTTGGTCAATCAATTTCCCTTCTTAGAATGAAATAAATAGAAGGTTAGGTGCCCAGGTTTTTTTTTGCTCACCACTCTCTCCATACTAGCTACTTGTTAAGTGCTAGAGAACAAGAAACTGTGTCTCTTGGATAATTTAAGGTATTGCAGGAAGATCAAATGTAGAGAACGTCACATATACATTCTGATGGAGAAATTTGAACAGAGGAAAATATTTCCTAAGGATAGGCCATCCTCCTCATAAGAATTTTGAAAAGCTTTGTATCCCCTACATATTTTAAGTGGCACCTAAATTTTTCAGCATATTTTGAAGTCATTGTAAAGGATGTAATTTCTGATATACAGTAAAAATTGTAATATAAAATAAAATTGTGACTTTGTTTTTTAAATTGTAACCAATGGAACTTAAATATCATTATGTGTTTTTTTTACTCATCATCATCCATTGAAAAAAATACATGAACAAGATCTTTCTGTTTAGAGATTCTGTATTTTTCCTTTTGCTTTCTGAAAACAATCCTAATCAATTTTATGTTTGAATGTATTTTGTTGATTGCTTTTAATGGAAAATTAACAAAAACTTAGAAATAAGACAGTTGAGACTAGATAGGAGGTCTAATTGAAGTTAGGTAAAGAGAATGTGTTTTCCTTTTTCATACTAGAGCATTGTCTAAAAGGTTCACTTCAAGTTATTTGATTCTTTAGGAAATTCTGATACCAGCCCTAAAATCTTTTCCCCTACATTAAACCCAGCATATGTGGGGTCAAAACCAAAGCACTCATTCCCTGCTTACTCCCCGGCTTCCTGGCTCCAGAATCCACTGTCTGCCATGGAGACAAATGGCCAAGGATACCTACATGCAAATTCCCTTATTGCCCATCTTCCTGTAAGCTGCCTCCCAAGGCCAAACACAGGCTGGTGAGAAAGCTCCGACCAGCAAGGCCACTGACTGCCTCCCCACTCCCACAAACAGATACATTCCTTGCAACCTTTAAAAACCCCTTGCCTCTGATCTTTCAGGTAGATGAGATGAATTTGAGGGCTCGCTCTTGTCTCCTGGCTGACATCACCCGAAACAAAAACCCTTTCCTTGCCATAAGCCTGTTGTTCCAGTTTTTATTTGGCCCCTCTTGTGTGGCGGGTAAAGAACCTATGTTCGTAGCTGGTGACAATTGTACTTTTGTTTGATTTACTTTTTATTATTGGTTAGGATCTAGGCTTTGTGAAGTTACATGTTAACTTAGACAGATGGTATTCAGTAGAGATGCATTATTTCTCTCGGTTAACGAAAATAATCCTAATAATTTATTTTTCCAGTAAGATCTAAAAACAGCTTTATCTCAAACTTAGCAAATGTATTTCAGCATGGCTTTCTTCAACTGACAATATAACCACTGTTTGAATTCTCCTTTGAACTGGTTTTCCACCTGCTGTTTCCCTCGTTATTTCCCTCATTATTGAGTTAAATAAATATTTGACATGTGTTCACTTTATAACTTTAACTTTTAAAAGTTATTCTTGTATAATATCCTACCATAAATAAGAAAACGAAAATACTGTACATATATAGATTTAAATTTTAACATGTGTTTTATGCCTGTGGGCATGAAGATTTAGGGTTAAAATATGTCTTGTGGATTTATTTTTGTTACAATGATGGTCAGTATACGATTGATCAAAACAGTATAAGTACATTATACATTTTTATAGCTATTATAAAGTTTCATAGAAACTATACTTCCTCATAAAATAAAACATGATAGAAGAGAACCTTGTCATTTAATATCTGACAGCTAACATTTTATTTTTTGTTAATAGATGGTAGGAAATATTAAACACTTTACAAGATGAAATGAGAATTGAATGTAAAGGGAATAAATATTATGTACTATGATGATAAAAAATAGGTTTTAATTTCACTATCAAAACCCTATACTAAGTCTGAAAGAAATCACATGAAACTTTTACCCATGAATTTTATCCAGCTGTCTTGAAAATGTTCCATATAAACCTTCCAATTCTGTATGACAGCATTAAGATCTCTAACCAGCACTGATTTGACTATTGGAAGGTAATTTTCTTTCTGCCTAATGACTTGCCCCTAGGGATGGGTATTGAGAAAAGCTGAAAAGAGTTGCTTATATTTATATATGTGGGAAAACATCATTTTGAGCATTCAATGTGTCTTACTAAATCTTTCTTTACTTTTCTCTCGTGAGACTCTCCTTCAAAGGAGATGTGTTCCTTAACAATACTCTGATGGAGGAGAGAAAGTCATTAAATAAAATCATCATCATTCCGCCATCACACTGTACTACATATCTGAACTCAGAACATCTCATCATGGGGCAAAATACCAAATTTATAACAGATGGCTCATAACTGAAATATGTGGAAAACAGGAAAACACAGGAAACTTTATATGCTTATTCTTCCTTGATCCAAGTTTAAAGGAGGCTTTCCCTTTGCTGGTGCCCTGGAGATTTTCACACCCTGTGGCAACGCTCAGTAGTAGAACTAAAGATGGGTGAGAACTGCAGAGATTCAATATGCAATTCTTATGTTAAAAGAGAGGAATTCTACTGTGAAGTCATAGCTTTCTGGGTCAAATCTCTTTCAGAGAAGTGTACATATAGAGGGTCACTATTTGGGAATTTAAACCTTTAAAATTACCCATTCATAATTCCCTACACCAAGAAAAGGTTTGGCTAACCTCTGAGGATGGGTAATCTGCAGATAGAAGGCTATTTGTCCAAGGCATTCACTGTGAGCTTCAGAGCAGAGAGCTACAGAAAGCAGAAATTTGCCGTTAAGCAGTGCTTCCTAAATTTTTCTGATGATAAGAATCCCTGGGGTTCTCGCTAGACTTTGCAAATCCGCTGCCCTCCCCTGGAGATTCTGATTCAGTAGGTCAGGAGTGGAATGCTGCAATCTGTAGTTTTAACAAGTGCTCAGGTGATATTTAAATGCCTAAAACTAGATATACCTTGAGAAAATGCATCAACAATGTGGTTTTCAAATCTGGCTTCTCAATTATTGATTTAGGGGTGCTTAAAAAACAAGCAAAAAACCAGGTGCCTGGATTACTTCAGTTAAACCAGATTTCTTAGGTGGTAGAGCATAGACATAACCTTTTATCAAGACTTTATTTTTAGGGGCCGGCCCAGTGGCCCAGTGGTTAAGTGCGAACGTCCCACTTCTGCGGCCTGAGGTTCACAGCAAAATTGATGGGAACAAACAGATTTTCCACATGTCCCCTGCCCCCTACACATGCACAACCTCCCCTTTATGAACATCTCCCAACAGAATGGTACATTTGTTACAATTGATCAACCTATATTGACACATCATAATCATCCAAAGTCCATAGTTTACCTTAAGGTTCACTATTGGTGTTGCACATTTCAGGAATTTGGATAAATGTATAATGATATGTATCCATCATTATTGTATCATACAGAGTATTTTCACTGCCCTCAAAGTCCTCTGTGTTCACCTATTCATCCGTCTCCCCCATCTCCCTAAATCTTAGCAAACACCGATCTTTTTATATCTCCATAATTTTGCCTTTTCCAGAATATCATGCAGTTGGAATCATACAGTATGTAGCCTTTTCAGACTGACTTCTTTCACTTAGTAATATGCATTTATGTTTACTCTGTGCCTTTTCATGGCTTGATAGCTCATTTCTTTTTAGTGCTGAATAATATTCCATTGTCCAGATGTACCACAGTTTATTTATCCATTCACCTGCCAAAGGACATCTTGCTCCCTTCCAAGTTTTGGCAGTTATGAATAAAGCTGCTTATAAACATCCATGTGCAGGTTTTTGTATGGACATAAGTTTTCAGCTCCTTTGGGCAAATACCAAGGAGCATGATTGCTGGATCATATGGTAAGAATATGTTTAGTTTTGTGAGAAGCTGCCAAACTGTCTTCCAAAGTGGCTGTACCATTTTGCATTCCCACTAGCAGTGAATGAGAGTTCCTGTTGCCCCCCATTTGGTGTTGTCAGTGTTCTGGATTTTGGCCATTCTAATAGCTGCGTGGCGGTATCTTATTGTTGTTTTAATTTGCATTTCCCTGATGACATATGATGTGGAGCATCTTTTCATATGTTTATTTGCCGTCTGTAGAGACATCACTTTTTAAAGTTCCTTGGATGTTTTAGTGCAAAGTCTGGAATGGAGGAGTGCAGCAAACTACTTCACATGGGCCAAATCAGGCCCACTGCCTGGTTTTGTAAATGTAGTTTTATTGGAACAAGCCACACTAATTTGTTTATGTATTATCTACGGCTGTGTTCATGATACAATGGCATGGTTGAGTTGTTGTGACAGAGACCATATGGCCTGCAAAGCCTGAGATGTTTACTATCTGACCTTTTATAGAAAATATTTGCTTACCCTTGCCTTAGATTTAGAGCAATCATAGTCTTTTAAGAATTGCTTTAGAAAGAGCTGGGGTACTTGAGGACCTGTACACCAACTCAGAGGAACGTGGCTGATAGCTTTAGGTTCTACCTCAATATTGTACTTCTTTAAGAAGTGGATGATTTTCCTGGAATGGGCTCCTAGTGGGGTCTGAGAGAAACAGAGCAGGGTTTGAGGTAACTTCAGACGTCTACAACACAGACAGATACTTGTTTATGAGATATGTGTTTGGAAATGCAATTTTACTTATGGCAAACTCGTAATCAAAAATAAAATAACAATAACAAGGAGATTCCACTTTACATTGACAAATAGGAAAATGTTGCACATTGCAAATATTGGTGCAGATGTGGGAAATAGTAACCCTTGTGTCCTGATGTTGAGTATATTGACTGTTGCAATCTGGATATCAGTTTGTCAGTTCTTAGTCAAATTAAAGTTGAATGTACTCTATGATTTATTTAGTGATACCACTGAGCATACATCTGGAAATAATCCAAACATCCTCAACAGGTGAATGGATAAACAAATTGTGATATATTCACAAAATGAAACGACATTCTCATACATGCTGTATTAATTTCCTCGGGTTGCTGTAAAAATGGACCACAAACGGGGTGGCTTAAAAGACAAATTGATTGTCTCACAATTCTGGAGGCTAAAAGTGTGAAATCAAAGTGTCAGCAGGGCCGTGCATCCTCTGAAACCTGTAGGGAAGAATCCTTCCTTGCCTCTTCCTACCTTCTGATGATTTCCAGGCAATCTTTGGTGTTGCTTGGCATATAGATGCAACACTCTAGTCATCCACCATCACGTGGCATTGTTCCTGTGTATATTTCAAAAAGTCTTCTCTCTGTAAATGTCTGTGTCTGTGTCCAAATTATCCCTCTTTATAAGGACACCAGCGGTATTGAATTACACTTCACCTTGCAGCTGGAGCACTTCAATATCTGCCTCTATCATCACATGACATCTTCTTCTCACATCTGTGTTTCTGCATCTCTTCTCTTCTTATATGGACACTAGTCATAGTGGCAGAAGGGTCCACCATTCTCCAGTATGACCTCATCTTTACTTAAATATTTACATCTGCAATGAACTTATTTCCAAAGAAAGTCACATTCTGAAGTATTGGGTGTTACGACTTCAACATATCTTTTTGGGGGACAAAATTCAACCCAAAATACAAGCTATAACATGGATGAATCTCAAAACAGTTATTCTGAGTGAAAGAAGCCTGACAAGAAAGAATATATACTGCAAGATCTTATTTAAATAAAATTCAAGGAAATTCAAATGAATGTGCAATAGCATAAAAAGTTTGCCTACAGATGGGGTGAAGGGGCAATGTTGAGGGTTAAAAGGAGAGATTATAAAGGGCCATGAGGAAACTTTTGGGGATGATGCATACGTTTATTATCTTGATGGTTTCATAGGTGTATACATATGTCAAAATTTATCAAACTATACATTTTAAATATGTGCAGTTTATTCAATGACAATTACACCTTAATATTTATGTTAAAAATAGGTGCAGGGGTGGCCTGGTGGCACAGTGGTTGAGTTCATGTGCTCTGCTTCAGTGGCCCGGGGTTTGCCAGTTTGGATCCCGGGTGGGGACCTACACACCACTGGTCAAGCCATGCTGTGGTCGTGTCTTATATACATTGGCATGGATGTTAGCTCATGTATAGTTTTCCTGAAGCAAAAGGAGGAAGACTGGCAACAGATGTTAACTTAAGGTCAATCTCCCTCACATACACCCAAAAAAATAGGTGCAAGTTTCCATATTGCTAAAAAAGTATGAAGTGATATGCACTTTAGGATTCTAAATTTTATGTAGGCTTTGAAACTGTGATATAAAGAAAAAAAGGTATAAGGATGTCTTAATTCACAATTTATCTTTATTTTTTGACCCTTCATCTTTTATTTTACTTCCCCTCCAATTATTTTATCAATAACTCTAAGTAGTATGTCATGCTGTTTTTAGTCATATTGTGGTGATCTAAACGTATATGCCTGGACTGAAGATATCCCTAACATATATCTCCAGGAAAGATTTAAACCAACCCTGCACTCATTAAATTAAAATGAATGCCAGGCACTTTAATTGTTTGTTTTGTTTTGTTTTTTTGGTGAAGAAGATTTGCCCTGAGCTAACATCTATTGCCAATCTTCCACTTTTTTTTTTCTCCCCAAGACCTCAGTACATAGTTGTATATCCTAGTTGTAATTCCTTGTAGTTCCTCTTTCCAGGATGCTGCCACAGCATGGCTTGATGAGCAGTGCCCAGGATCCAAACTGGACAACCTCAGGCTGCCGAAGCAGAGTGTGCAAACTTAACCACATAGCCACGGAGCTGGCCCCACTTTAATTGTTTTTGCCTTTCAAAAATGGAGCAAATTTTATTGTGTGAATATTAATGGTGGTCCTAGTTTAGAAATTAACTCTTTTTTGCACTCTTCATTGCATGTATGCGTATTCCATCACAGCATTAATGCAACAGGCAGGTACTAGGTCATCTATCACGCAAACTGTTTAACCATAGCGGTAGGAAAGAGATCCATTTATATCACAAACCTAGAGAACGTTAAATCCTATTGTTTTAACATAGGGTGTTATTTGGCAATGAGTTTGCTCTTCATAATTCCTTTTAACTACTCTTAATGAATCAGGAGAAAAGGGAAAAAGGAATTTTTCCAGCTCTCTCCCCATGCCCTTTCTGTCCTTTCTCTTTCCCTATTCTCTCCTGATTATTATTTTGCCCCCCTCTCATCTTTTCTCTCCTACTGTATTGAAACTCCTTCCTCATTAAAAAAATACCTATTTCCTCTAATCTGGTAAAATGACAAGAAAATAAAGTACCAAGAAAACTTTGAAGTTTTGTATTCTTTTAAAAAATTATATGGCAATGTGGCCTAAAATGGTTAAATTGGCATCTTTTTAAAATACCTATCATTGTCCCACTTTCCATTGTCCAGATACAATTGTTTATTCTTATTTCAGCTTTGAGAGTTTATGGTCACACAGGTATTTGTTACAGATGAACTTTTTAAGTGTTTGTAAGTTTAAAGAAAGGAATTGAGAATAAAAATTTTAGATCACATCTAATGAATACTATTTATTTCGTAACGTGTTTTACAAATAAAAAAACTTAAATTAAAAATTAGTTTCGGCCTTAATAATTTATGTGAAAAATTATCATTTTCTAATGTCTAAAATATCTAGCAATTTATAAAATATTCTAGATATGCAGAAGAAGGAAAAAAATATTCATTCAGCCTTACGCTTTTCTTAACTTTTTATTTGGTAAGACAGCGTGACCTTTTATTCCTCATGAACCAAAACTAAAATAAAATATCAAAATAACTCAAAATTCAAAAATGTAATTTCTACTGGGTTTATAGTTATCTTTGCCAAGTATGGTATATTTTATAATTTCTCTCATATTTAATATATCTTACATAAATAATCCATTTTTTTCCTCTTTAAAAATCCCTTGAATAGGTGTCAGAATTTCTTTTAAGTGTAATTGACTTTTTTATTCATCACTAAGTAGTTTGCCTGATGAAACTTTATATGTGGCATGGTGTATTTGATTTCAGAAGTCTTCCAGCTTTCTTTTCTTTTCCAGGCCATCAAAGAGCAGGTATTGAGCTAACCATTTTATTTTTCCAACTTCTTCCTAGTTATGTTTCAATCCAACTTTCATGTATTTCATTCTTTACTAATCTTGCCTTATTTCTCCATTGATTGTTTGCTGTCAGGTTTTTTGGTGGGCGTTTTACCTTCATAAAGACCTATGTAGTATACAGCTATTGTAGAGACATACTGCGGTTAAAATGGTGCAAGATTAATGTATGAATGAGTAAATGTCACTTTGTCTGAGAAGCCTTCTTCTAGCATCCTGTTTCATACGCCAGGCAGATTTATTCATGTCCTCCACTGAATTCAGCTTGTTCTTATTATGGGTATAGTGTCTTTCATTTTTTAATTTAGTTTTATATATGTGTATCTCTCCTGTAGATAACAAGCTTCTATGGACCAGGTCGCGATTTTACCAATATTTATATGTCTGGCCTATGGGAGAGCCTTAATAAATGTATATTGAATTAATGCAGAAATATCCCATGGTCTGTTTTTATACACATCCATTAAGGACACATTTTAATTTTTATGGGATGTTATAAATATACTATTTTAAAATGCATATATTTGTTCTTATTTTGTGGAGTTTTAGTCAGAAGTTCAGGGGTTGCATGTGCTCTGACAACAGACATATTTTTACAAAATAAATTAACAAAATGAGAATCTTGAAAAGATTTTTTCTTCTAGATTTTTACTTAAAATGTACGGAAAGGGAAAAGGAATATGTTTACAGAGAAAATTTAAGTAAATACAAAAATGGCTTCTTAGGTAGTCTACTTTTAATTATAGCTAATTTGGTTATGTCATCTCAGAGAAGGAAATATGTAGTATATATGTTTGCAGATGCAGAATTCATTTATGATACACATAATGTAACAAAAGTAATTCATGTTTGTGTATGCACGTGTGTGTATATATATGCATACATACATATAGTTGTTCCTAGGCATATAAGTCAAGCGATTTGCAATTTTCCAATAACTCAGTGAATTAAAGAAGTTAACCATACTGTGTTATGGCAAGTATGGTGTAATTTTGAATTACACATGCCCTGTTTCCTCACCATGTGCTTGAATAAAGAATAGGAATATAGTCATATAGACATACATTATTTTTCTTATCTACCCAGAGAAGATACGTATGATATCATTATACGCATACATACATCATATACTCCCTTTCCACAATCTTTTTCCACACTAATTTCAATCTCACCCCCTGTAGTTTAAGTGGTGGAAAGAGTCCCTTTGAACCTTTAGATTTCTCAGAAAATACAGTGGTCGTTTGAATTCTCTTACCCAATCCCCACTCCAGGATAGAGGGAGTCAGTTGCTCTAATTCACTCCACAATCCCTTTCTCAGTTCCACTCAAGCTTCCTCCTTATCCTGGATAGAAGTAAATATCTTAAGAATTTTAAGTCCATTGGGATGATGAGGTTTAGATCCCCCTTAGACTGGCTGATATTCTCATTCTTTTCTTTTTTTAAAATACTTTTTATTAAGTCTTAGAAACCAAATCATGCTTGTATGTGGGGAAATTGATTTGAAATTCCTGTAGAGGCTGGATATAAACACATCAGTTTTGCGGCAAATGGAGGAAAAAACTGAATGATTTCCAAGTCAGCCTGGAGCCCAGGACCACCTAACAGTTGAGCCAAAGGAATAATCGGTATCTCAATCAATTATTCTATTGTTAAATTATTTCAATTCAGGGAAACCTCTAACATTGCCTTTTGTTTGTTGTTTATATGAAGAAAGAGAACTGACATTTAATGGTCGTCTAATCTGACACTGTGAGGGAAGATGTGTAAACTAATTTACCAAAAGTTACCATATGAAAAGAAAATAGCTCTGGCATGTGGGCAGCCACGTCCCCTTTGTGACGCTCCAGGCTACGCTTTACCTCTGCCCCGCCCCTCCTAGGCAGCACTTGACGGGGAATCCCCTGATCCTGAAGGATGGCCTGGTTCTCCCGGTGTCCTTTGCGCAGAAAGGGAGAAAGGGAGGGTTTGTGACGTAGGCTAGAGAAGGAGCGTTTTGGACTCAGGTGCCAATAGATCTGCTCAGTGGTGAGCTTTCCCCTGAGCTGTGCGCTGGGTAACGTCACTTCTGTTTGCTAACCGGCTGTCTGATTATGCCACCTTCGTCAAGGAGTGAATAGCCCTCAGTTCTCCGGGGTTCTTCGTCAAGCATTTGTGGACTTTCTAAAGGTGAGTAGGCATTACTGCCAGGACCAGTCCAACCTCTACGCAGACTAGTGAATTCTAGAAAGTTGTTAATACCTAAGATGTTTCCATAAAAACAAATAAACCTGGACAGTGAAGAGCTGAACTGAGCGGCACGACATTTTGTAAGAATTCTGATTTGAATGGAGTAAAGCTGAGTGCACTGATTTTCTATTGACTCAGTGCTACTGTGCCGAAACAGTGATACGTTTTATTTGAAGGTAAATTTAATTCCCTATTACTTGTAATTTCATATTCAACTCACTGAAACTTTCAACTGGAGTATTTTGAAGTAGACTTCAGTTCCTTTATATTCTTTCTGCATTTTTTAAATACTTAATTACATCAGCATCACTGGGATGAACCGTCCTGCTCCTGTAGAGATTGCGTACAGGAATATGAGATTTCTTATTGCGCACAGTCCAACCAATGCCTCCTTAAACAAATTCTTACAGGAACTTAAGAGGAACGGAGTTACCATCATAGTAAGAGTGTGTGAAGCAACTTACAACACGGCTATTTTGGAAAAAGAAGGCATCCAGGTTCTGGACTGGCCTTTTGATGATGGTGCACCACCACCCAGGCACATTGTAGAGAAGTGGTTAAAACTTATAAAGCAGAAATTTCGCCAAGATCCTGGTTCTTGTATTGCGGTTCACTGTGCAGCAGGTCTTGGGAGAGCTCCAGTGCTGGTTGCCATAGCATTAATTGAAGGTGGAATGAAATCTGAAGATGCGGTGCAATTCATAAGACAAAAGCGACGTGGAGCTTTTAACAGCAAGCAACTTTTGTATTTGGAGAAGTACCGTCCTACAATGTGCTTTCGCCTCAGAAACTCCAGATGCAACTGTTTCGTTCAGTAAAAGGGCACTCTGATGCTACGGACTTGGAAATGAAACTTAAGACAGAACCTTAATTTTTTTTTTTTTATATTAGCCATTACGGAGGCTTGGGGAATACTACGTCTAATGAAACTTCCGTAGCAACATTGAAAAACAGTTTCAGCAAGCCACAAGCTTGCCAGAATTGGAGCCCTCTCTCTGATATTATTTTGACATTTAGTAAAAGATTCCAGCTCTTCAATATTTAAAATGTGTTTTTCATTTGTATTAATTGTATCTTGTCAATATATAAGAAATTTAGAGTAATATGGTGCCAAAATACCCAGCACAATAGTTTTAAACGTTTAGTGTCATACTGTCCTTAGGTGGTTTATTCCTTCAGTCATTTCAAACATTGAAAGTAGGGCCTGTATGATCACCTGCTCACTTTATATCTTCCACATTCAAACTGATATATAGTAGGGTTTATACAACCATTAATTTTGCTGGATTTGTAGTCGTTGGTGATTTTTGTGTCTATAAATTTAATTTTTGTGCTGTTACAAAAACTTCCGTTTTGAAAAATCACACACACAAAACTCTGTTTAACAGTTCAATCTCTGTTGCACAGAAGCACCTGTCTTTAAAGTTTCCTGATGAAAAAGAACTATAATTAATTTGAAGTTTGCACTTTGGGGTGCAATTTAACAGAGAGAGCCTGAGGAAAAACTGGGGGGAAGGGGGGCTATTAAATATTTTTAGTAAAATATTTCCAAATGTTTTTTAAATTCAGTAAATGTTTTTAAAACGTTGAAATACTTTCTGATTATAGCTGCAGGTCTTATAATAAATATTCATGAAATCCTATAATGCTTTGTTCTATACCTATTAAAAGTTATTTGCCAACTATTATTAGTACTGGAAATTAGTTAACATTTTATTTATTTATTGTAATAGGGAGAAGAGTAATAATTAAATTAGTGTTACACACATTATTTTGTTTCAAATAAATGTCAAAATTCATAATAATTTTCTGTAAAGCAGTTTCAAATGATGTTGCTACCAACATTAGTAGGGGAGTTAATGAAATACCTTTTAATGAAGAAATACGTGTGGTTTTTTGTAAAAAAATAAAGATCTCATTTTGCCAGTTGAAATATTGTGCATTGAATACTTTCTAAACTCTGGGATCAGAGAAATACTCTGGAACTCCAAAGGAGGATACAATAATAGAATGGCCTTCACAAGGTAACAATCTTGTAAAGCATTAATACAACTTTATGAAAATGCAAGTCCAGGGATAGGTAGATAGGTATAAACAACCTCAGGTGCCCAGAGGTGAAACTTGGACGTCACTGCTTATGGGAGAAAGAGTGTGGTCAGACAATGTTCACAGAAGAGGACAATAGCAAGAATGGATGGCGTGGTACATTGAATTTTTGGTCTCATTCCTCACTCCCCTTTAATAAAAATACTCTCCCATCCTATTGCCAGGGCTTCACATTTGTGAAAGTATATTTCCTTGCTTTTTGAATTCATATGTGGCCATATGTCTTGATTTGGCCAATGGAATGTTAGCTAAGGTGATATGAGCAAAGGCTTGAAATGTTTGTTTGATCACAGGTTGGCTTGGCCCTCTTGGGACTTCTGCTATCTCCATGAGAAAAAAAAAAATGCCCTAGTTTTCCAGTGCCCCTTTAGCTTGGGCTGCAGAATGATATGCATGGAATAGACAAGCTTGGTACTACCTGTAGCCAAGTCCACTTGAACCACTGAGTACCAGCTAAGCCAAGCCTCGATCAGCCAAATCCTAAGCCACTGAGAAATTGAAATATTTTATTATAAGCATTATTGTGGCGACAGCTAACTAGTGCAGTTAGCTTTTCAGTAGCTGGAAAAATAAGTGTGAAACCCAGAAATAATAATTTGTGGACAGGCTGAAAACTCCATAATATTTGAGGAATTAATTGTACTTCATTATTACTGTAATGTAATGAATGCAAGATTTAGTATGCTTTCATACAAAGTTTGAATTTATTTGAACGTATTTGAAGTTGTTTGCTACAGGATAAGGATCATGTCTCAGTTTTCATTTTATAAAAACACTTCACACAGTATCCGATACAGAGTAATCAACTTCATTGAAATAAACTAATTTAGACACTTGAAAGCAATAACCTATAATTGTTATCAACATAAGTGAGCATAATCCAGTGTAAAGTCTGGACTGAAGAATTTCACATTTTGTGACATACTATGGTAAACAGGTTTTAGTTTTGTTTGTGTTTTAACATCAGGAAAAAATCTAAAGACAGGAGCTTGACAAACTGTAGTATCTGAAGACTGATGTATTACTTTCCTTATTTGAATTTAGAATACACTGTGATAGCTAATCTACCTACATATAATTTAACAGAACTAAACACACTAGTTCCTGGTGCAAAATTTTGTTTTTCAGTATTTTTCCCTCCTTTTTCAACCTGAATCCAAAGTGACACCTTTTCCCAATAGTATAATATGATTGACAAAACTCTGAAAAATGCTAACATATCTTCCTTTTTGAGGGCAAGTATGCAATGTAATGCAGTAATCATTCCCAATCAATTCTGATGGTGGTAAATTATAGACATATCATAAATGTTATTTTTGTCATCTAAGTTGATATCAAGACTACAAATTGACACCAATACAATGAAAAACTGGTCCAAAATGTGGGTCATAAGAGTTTATTGTATTTAAATTTTTGTCATGATGCACCTACCTGACTTACTGAAAACAATTCATAAGCTATTTTAACAACACAATCTATGAACAATTCTTTTAAGAATAACTCATAGAATTTCTAATCTAATTCGGTATTAAACATTATTCATAGGCTATAACTGGGCATTTTATATGCTTTAAGATTTCTCTAATTAAATTATTTTCTCTTTTCCTTAAATATCTTGGGTTCATGTCTGCCCTAAAATTGTTTGGTGTTTTTCTGATATTCCAAATTCATGTTTCCTTCTGAATATAAGCTATCCAAGTTTCCAGAATTGCGTCAACCTGTATAACCTATGTTATTCTTCCAAAATATTTCCCTAAAAGTTTATGTTTAGGTCACATTTCAAAGGCAGGTAATATTCCATTCTGAATTATAAAAAAAGAGAAAGTTATACATATAGCGAAAATCATTGACACATCATCTCATCCAGAAATAAATATCTAAGAAAAAAATATATATTTCATATATTTGGCTCAGTGTTTGTGTTTGTGTGTATTTGTGATTTTGAGTTTGAACTTGTGTTCCATAGGAAGTTGAAAACAAGTACTTTTAAACCACATTTCATTAAAGTGTTTTCTCTTTTGGTAGACATATCAAAATTGTAGTGTTTGCTCCAATCAGAGGTTATTTTGTAAGCTACAAAGATGTGACAAGGGTTTAACTGTAGAAGCTACGATGATAAATTTATTATTTGAAGAATTACAAGTATATTTTAAGTTTTGAAAAATTTTATGATCGTGTATTTTTCTCCATGATACCTAACTCTCCAAATACGATCAAAATTATATAACAAAAATATTCTCTAATTAAAAATACTTCCATTTTTCCTTCTACAACAATTGTACTTGTGTAAATACAAGTACACCACATGAGCCTTGCTATTAAAAATACAAAAAGTAAGATGATGGATCCTGGAGTTATGTATTCTTTTTCTGATACATTAGTATTTTAGAAAATAATTATATTTAATTAAAATGAAAATAAAATTTAATCTCTTCAATTTTATCTTCAGGAATTTGTATACTTTTCTGATTGAGTCATTGGCTATTATTTCATCTTGATATAACCCTATTATGTTTAAGATTATTTACAAGTATCAGCAAATTTGGAGCAGATAATTCTCTCACTCTGTCTGCTTGTATTTCTGTCTCTCTCTCGTGCACACGTGCACTCGCGAGTACACACACACACACACACCACTCACCTGCTTAAAACATTTTTGCCAAGTCATAACATCGTTGTGGTCTATGTTTATACTGATAGACAGTTTTATTCCAGCATTTTATATGTATATAATGTGAAGTAACACAAAGACAAGTTCAATGTTTTAGTTTTTAACTACACAAGGATTGCTTGTTTATAATATGTGACCTGTAGAGCTTGAAAATACCTCACAGAAAGCATCACCTTGAGGAACATAAACTGTCCTACTACTTCTTTGGCAAATTTAAATGCTGTGATCAAAGCCAGCAATTATCTTTCTTTATTAACAGCTATAAAGGGCCTATTTGTTTCCATGTTGGTGCTTACTAAATTGATCTTTGTTTTACTGATTGCCAAAATATGAATATGTTAGTGCCTCTTCATATTGGTATATAGTATAATTGCAGGACTGGATATAGTTCTTCCTGAGGAAAAATTAAATGAAATTTCTGTAGAGCTATCAATTTATAGAAATTGTCATATGTAAAATTAACAAGTTTCTTGGTATTTTTTACAGTTTGCTTTATGGAAAACGTGGTTGTAATGATTAAATGAGCAAAGATAATGGTTGTACCATGCAATATCAGTTGCCTATTATTGTGATTACCCAATACTTAAACAGAAGGAGAACATGTCAGCATCATTATTGTGAAACTATTTAATGTTTTATGGTCTGGGTTTTGCATAAATTAAGATGGCCCTGTCTATAAAGGACAAGTCAGCCTGCCTGTATATCTATAGTGAATGTTTTATTTGCCTTTTGGGCTAAATATCACAAAGCACTTGCTAATCAAAGCGGGAGTTAACATAAAGCCCAGAGAAGCCATCATATTAAATTCAAATTAATGCGGTTGATGCATATCCCTCCTTTTAGGCTCTCAGCTTTTCTTAAGGATTATTTTATTCTAATAGCTTTATTTAAATATAATTCACATATCAAACAACTCACCCATTTAATGTGTACAAGTCAATGGTTTTTAGTATATTCACAGAACTGTACAACCATTACCGCAATACATTTTAGAACATTTTTATCACCTCAAAAAGAAAATCTATACTCTTTAGCTATCACTCCTTAGTCCTCCAGCCCTAAGCAATCCTATTCTACTTCTATCGCTATATATTTGCCTGTTCTAGATCTTTCACATAAATGGACTCATAATATGTGGTCTTTGTGACTGGCTTTGTTCACTTAGCCTAATGTTTTCAAGGTTTGTTCATGTTGTAGCATGTTTCAGTACTCTATTCCATTTTACAGCCAAATACTACTTCATTGTAAAATATGTATACCATATTTTGTTTGTCTATTCATCAGTTGACAAACATTGGGTTGTTTTTAACTTTTGGCTATTATGAATAATGATGCTATGAACATCAGGTGCAAGTTTTTGTGTGGACATATATTTTCATTTCTCTTGAGTATAAACCTAGGAGTGAAATTGCTGAGTCAAGTGGTACCTCTATGTTTAACTTTTTGAGGAATTGTCAAACTGCTTTCCAAAGCATTTTGCATTACCACTAGCAGAGAATGAGGATGTCAGCTTCTCTACATCCTCACCAATTCTTGTTATTATCTGACTTTTTGATTGTAGTCGTTCTACTGGGTGTGAAGTGTCTCACTGGAGTTTTGATTTGCATTTTCTGAGGACTAAGGACATTGAGCATCTTTTTATGTGTTTATTGGCCATTTGAACATCTTCTTTGGGGAAATGTCTATTCAGATTCTTTGCTCATTTTTAATTTGGGTTATTTATCTTTTTATTATTGTCAAGTTTTTAAAAAAATTTTACTTACAGATTATTTTTTACTTGAGAAGTCTTATCTTTATTTTTGTTTTTTCCGGCTTTATTGAGGTATAATTGACAAATAGAAATTATATATATTTAGATTGTTCAACATTATTTTTAAGGTGTACAACATGATGATTTAATATACATTTACATTGTGAAAAGATTACCACAATCAAGTTAATTAACACATCCATCACCTAACATAAATTACCTTTTGTGTGTGCAGTGAGAACACAATATTTCCTCTCTTATCAGATTTCAAGTATACAATACAGTATTATTAACTATAATCACCATGCTGTGTTAGATCCCCAGCATGTATGCATCTTATAATTGAAAGTTCATACCCTTTACCAGCATCTACCCATTTCCCCCACCCCCAGCCCTTGGCAACCACCATTCTACTTCCTGCTTCTATTAGTTTTAGTTTTTTAGATTCTACATATAAGTGAGATCAAACAGTATTTGCCTTTCAGTGTCTGGCTTATTTCACTTAGCATAAAGTCCTCTAGTGCAATATTCTGATTAATATATATATAAGAAATATATATTTGGTCTTCATCTCTGTTTCCGGGACAGAACTCCTAAAACCCTTGGAATACCTAAGTGATGAGAGCAATAGAGATGTCTTTTGTGTAGCCAACTACCTAATTAGAGGGTTCGAAGTTCCAGTCCCACCTCCATCCCCAGAGAGAGGGGCTGGAGATTAAGTTCAATCGCCAATGGTTAATGATTTAATCAAGCATGCCTATGTAATGAAGCCTGCATAAAAATCCAAAATGGTGGGGTGCCCAAGAGCTTCTGGGTTGGTGAGCATGAGAAGATTTGGGGAGAGTGGGATGCTGGAGAGGACATGGAAGCTCTGCACCCTTCCCCCATACCTTGCCCTATGTATCTCTAACATCTGGCTGATCCTGAGTTATATCCTTTTATAATACACCAATAACCTAGTAAGTAAAATGTCTCTAGAGTTCTGTGAGCCGCTTTAGCAAATTAATCACATTCAAGGAAGGAGGGGTCGTGGGGACCTTCAATATGTAGCCAGTAGGTCAGCAGCACAGGTAACAACCTGGGCTTGCACTAGTCTCTGAAGTGTATATTGGTGAGGAAGCCATTCTTGTGGGACTGAGCACTTTACTTGTGAAACGTGATGCTGTCTCCACGTAGAGTGTTAGAATTGAGTTGAATTCTTGTTGGACACGTTGCTGGTGTCCGAGAATTTCTTATTGGTGTGGGAAAGCTTCCACACACACATGTTGGAATTGGGCCCAGGAACCTGAAAGGTCTAGGTTTATCCATGTTGTTGATACCGAACCTGAAGTGAATTCGCTCACCCATTGCACAGCAAGCCAATCTCTGACACCGGGGGTAGTGGGAGAAAGTAGGAACTTTATTATTGCACAGTGCTGAGCAAGGAGAGAGGACAGCTAATGCTGAAACCCCAAACTCCCCGAAAAGCTAAAAGGAAGAGTTTTTATTTGGGGTTTTAGGTAGGGGAGGGGGAGCTTTCGCACCAGCCTGTCTTTAGCCTTCAGACTATTTGCAGAGAGGGGGGAGCCCATGACCTTCCTGGTCAGCAGCTTTCCCACCAGCCTGTATCTCTTTGTGGAGAGGAGATAATCCAGGTGCTTGTCCTTGGTGGTGTCTGCCTCCAAGGAGGATAGTAGATTCTGGAGCCAGGAAGCCAGGGAGTAAGCAGGGAATGATTGTTTTGTTTTTAACCTCATATATGCTAGGTTTATTGTGGGGAAACTGATATCAGGGTTGACATCATTGTCACAAATGGCAACTTATATCCTAGGTACAAATCCCTTATCAGATATATGACATCCAAACATTTTCTTCCATTCTGTAGGTTGTCTTTTCATGCTCTTTATAATGTCCTTTGATGCTTTTAATTTTTATGAAGTTCAATTTATCTATTTTTTTGTTTTGATGCTTTTGCTTTTGATATCATATCTAACAATCCATTGCCAAATCCAAGATTACAAAGATTTGCTCATATGTTTACTTCTATGAGTTTCCTAGTTTTGACTTTTACACTTAAGTCATTGATTTATTTTCAATTAATTTTTTATATTATTTGAGTTAAGGATGTAACTTCATTTTTTGTGTGTTGCTTTTTGTGTATTGTCCCAGCAACATTTGTTTAAAAGTCTGTTCTTTCCCTATTGAATGATCTTGGCATCTTTATTGAAAATATAGTTATTTTTAGTAAACATATTTTACTCATGTTAACACATAGATTTATTATTGCTATTTTTTATTAAATAAATATTTATACAATTCTCAGTTTTCATTTTTATGTCAATAATAATAGATATAACCCATATAAACAAAATATCTTATTAGTATCTTGAAATTTTTTAGTGTAAAGAGATACTGAGAACAAAGTGGTTAAGAACTACTGGTTTAAATTATGGCAGACACAGCAGAGTTCTGGAACCAGCAGCTGTAGCAATGGATTTCAGATTACAGCAGAGGCAATGTGGTTTGAGAACTGACAGACAGCTGGAGTTGCAGATTTCCAATTTGACAGACAGCTTCCTAACTCTGCATGCCTAATCTTGGCAGGTTCAGAAGTCTGTTTCGGGGTTCATTTCTATTCATGGCTTTGAGGTTCAGCCATTTTGTGTTTGTCAGCCTAGTCAATTTTTCAGTAATATATTTAATACTGTGTAATTAATCTGTTTCCTTTAAAAATAGATAGAGTTGATTCTCTTCTCTAGCAAAGAACTAGAAGCCACATAAAAGTAACAAAGTAGATTTTATTTAAAATGAACTGAATAGAAATCCTAAAACTAAACAAATCTGGAATAACCTTGAAGAGACAAAAAAAGAAAAGACACCCAGAAGAGAGTAAAGGTAAAATAAATAGGCTACGTTAAGAACTTCCAACATTATTTTAATTGGAGTCCCAGAAGTAGAAAAAGAAATATTAGACCAAAAGAAATATTTGAAGAGACAATGGCAGACAATATTAAAAATTGATAAGAAATTCCTACAAAGTCTGGGTAGGATAGATACATAGAAAGGAGCATTGATTAGACAGAATATGGTTATTTTAGTAGAAACAGTGGAAACTTTAATGCAATGGAATGATACAAAATCCATCACTTTCTTGACAATACATGACATTCAGATAGATGTTTAGGTGTTTAGAAGTATTCCACTATGATTTCAATCTGTATTTCTCCAAAGAATAATGATATTTAGAAACTTTATACACTTATTGGCTTTTTGGGCCTCTTCTTTTGTGAAGTTTTTTGTCTATTTTTTTTAATTTTATTTTTTCCTTTTTCTTCCCAAAGACCCTGGGTACATAGTTGTTTATTTTTAGTTGTGGATCCTTCCAATTGTGGCATGTGGGATGCTACCTCAGCGCGGCTTGATGAGCGGTGCCAAGTCTGAGCCCAGGATTTAAACCAGTGAAACCGTAGGCTGCCTAAGCGGAGCGCTCGAACTTAACCACTCAGCCATGGGGCTGGCCCCTGTCCATTTTTAAAATTAGGTTTTCTTTCATTTATTTATTGATTTGAAGAGAAATTGCAGAGTACACAATATTCTCAAGCATGCGTTGAAATCTTATAAAAGGTGGACATATGCTGGATCATGAAGTAAATCTTAGTGCATCTCGAGGAAATGAAAACATACAGAGCTTCTTTTATCGATATATAGCTGTCTTAGCTATCAATATACAAATATAAGTAATCCCCACTGTGTTTGAAATACATTTAATTTAATATTACCCATAGGCCAAAAACAAAATTACAATATATATTAGATAACATTTCAACGATAATGAATTATACTGATAGTTAAGGTGATAATGAAATAATAATGAAAATAGAACATTGGAAGAACACTAAACCCCAAAACAGAAGAAAAAAGTAATATACAATGGGTGACAATGAATTAAACCAAAATCAGTTGACTGTCTCAGAGAGCTAATCAGAAAAATGAAGAAATAAGACAGAATAACTATAAGCCATTAAGATGGGAGCATCTTTACAAATCCAATAGACATCAAAAGAGATAATCAAACGATACTATGAACAACTCTGTCTTAGTCCACTTGAGCTGCTATAATAGAATATTATAGACTAGGTAGCTTATAAACAACAGAAATTTTTTTTCCTTATGGTTCTGGAGCCTAGAAAGTCCAAGATCAAGGCACTGGGAAATTCATTGTCTAGTGAGAACCTGCTTCCTGGTTCATAGATGGCTATCTTTTCTCTGTGTCTTCACATAACAGAAGGGTTCGGGGAGCTCTCTGGCTTCCTTTATTTATGTATTTTTTGAGGAAGATTAACCCTGAGCTAACATTTGCTGCGAATCCTCCTCTTTTTTCTGAGGAAGACTGGCCCTGAGCTAACATCCGTGCCCATCTTCCTCTACTTTATCTGTGGGATGCCTACCACAGCATGGCTTGCCAAGCAGTGCCATGTCCACACCTGCGATCCGTGGGATCCGAATCGGCAAACCCTGGGCCGCCAAAGTGGAATACGTGCACAAGCACACTTAACCGCTGCACCACCAGGCCGGCCCCTGGCTTCTTCTTATAAAGGTACTAATCCTATTCAAGAGAGTTCTGCCCTCATGACTTAATCACCTTCCAAAGGCCCCACCTCCTAATATCATCACATTGGGGACTAGGTTTCAACATATGAATTCTGGGGGCGCACAAACGCTATGCAAAGAAACTGGGAAGTGTAGAAGAAAATGGCAAATTACAAAAAAATACCCAAATTGGCTGAATAGTTGAACAATTATTAAATACACTGAATACATTGTTACAATTATTTTCCCAAGAAAACTTCAATCTCAGTTGGCTTCATTGGAAAATTATAAGAAACATCTGAAGAAAAAAATAAAACGAGTTTACACAAACCCTTCCAGGAACAATCTCCACTACTGTGAGAAATAATACTTTTCTGTAAGCAGAGGGCATTCTCTCTCCTCATTCTCCCAGTTCATCTAAAGGTTCTTGGTTTAACTGCATTTTTCTTGAAGTATTGCTTCACTGTCAGTCCATTCTATAGCATGACTTTGAAAATATTCTCCATTACCTTGTAACAGCTCATGGAAAGACAAATTTGGAATACTATAAAGAAATAAGAGAATGTGAAACTCTGTTTATGCTCTTTCTTATGCCTTATTCATTCCAGCCTGATTTTCTTTTTGCTTGGATTTACAATTGAGGTTATTTGTGCCACAGCCTTAAAGATTGTACACACATTCTGTAATGCCAGGGCAATACAAAAACGATGAAATGCTAACTTCGATTTTCTTTCCATTCCCTATCAAATTCAGCCAAAAAAATATTGAGGCCACCAATAATTGCAACAATTACCTAAGTCATTTTTGCTCTGGAGATTCTTATATAACAGCTAGGAAAAATGTTTGAAAACCTAATAATTGAGAAATATCTCACCAAAATTCCTATTGTGAGATCTGGTGGAATTGTTTTGTCCTGTTTTTAAGCCATTGCAATTTAAGGAGTAAAATTTAATAATCAACATAAAAGTGGTTTTCATAGTTATCTGAGGAAATAGTTATAGCTAATAAGGGACTAACATAAAAAGAATTGGTTGCTATTTGCTAGTATAACCAATGATAAAAATAGTGAGCTCTTCAAGTACCTGCTACTATTAATCCCACAGGTTCTGGCAATGAAATTCTTATAATGATGAATAGTTATTGTTAATGAAAATGAAGATTATACAGTAGCTCCAACAAAGGAACTATTTATATAATAGAAAGGTTGACTTTAACCTATTCAATGAACACCAGGGATGGGGGTCGGACGAGGGGACAGAGGCTGGTTTGTGACAGTAAGTTATTTGACTTCTCAGGTCCCAAATAACGTTTTGGAGTTTTGGGTTGTGTAGCCTGCCATAGATGAAAATAAAAACAAACTAATAAGGAACATGTAACTAACTCTATTTATTTCTATTAAAATTAGATCGTGAAAATAGTATACAAATATATACTTT
Organism: Equus caballus; assembly: GCF_041296265.1. NCBI lineage: Eukaryota > Metazoa > Chordata > Mammalia > Perissodactyla > Equidae > Equus > Equus caballus. The sequence continues at coordinate 21,719,888 of NC_091715.1, read as the reverse complement.
TTAAAGTACACATGATTAATTAGTTTGGGTAAATGGTTTGATTTTGGAATCATATCACAATCAGGATAGAAGCCTATTCAGAAGCCTCCACACAGTTATTCTAGTATGCGAAAGATAAAATTAAGAAAACATTATATTTCAGAGGATATCCAAAACAGTGTAGAGCAATTCTCCAAGGACTTGGACTCATGATATTGAATCAGCTGCAAATTCAATCATGTGTGATTTAATTAACCAGCTTTATTTTTGTTAGTGTGTTAATATAGGTACCTGTTCTTCAGGATTAAGGTTCTACTGTAACTTATTTTGAAATAAGAGTTTGACATATTGTGTGTCAGGAGGCCACAGAGCTTTGTATTATTTTAATTTTAGAATCTGGTGTAGATTAATATAAGCAAATTTTGTAGAGGGGAAAATCATATATAGACTCAAACTGTGCAGTACATCTATTAATCATGTTTTTCTAATCATTCTATATTTTACTTATCTTTATTTAACTGCATCATTATATAGCTGATGACTTTACAAGTTTTTGTATTTTGTTTTGAACTGTATTGAATAAACCCAGAGTGACAAAGACTCAAATTAAGAATCGTAATATGCTCAATTTACAACTAAGAATTCATTTTATTGCTAAAGTCCTCAATCAGATAGAATTACTTGAAATTTCAGAGTGAGAAAGTGAATTTAAGATTGAAACTCATAAGTGCTGCCATTAAGAAGTTATTGCAACATAGTAGATACTTAATAAATACCCATTGTGTGAACCAATTGCACAATCAAAGTAAAATACTATAATTATATCATTGACTATGCCAATTAAAATAGATTTTTACTGTGCTAGAATAATTAAAATAATTTTAGCTGCCAAATATATATTCATAAATATGTTTAATTTAATATTTTAAATTGAAATTTTATAAACAGTTAAGAATTGGTGTCCTATTTTCACATGAAAATATCCTTCATTGAAAAATTACTAATCCTTTTACACTTTCCCTAAGTAATTGGCTATAAAAGAGATTTAAAATGTAAATCTCAACAACTTGACATTCAAGACCACGTAAGAACACACATCATAACCTCAGACTAAAGAGGTCATACGAATTTTGAAGAATGAAACATATCACCTAAAGTATAATTTGCAGAAGGTATAATGTATTAAAGCTAGAAGGTTGCTTGACTAAGCATTCATTCCAGGCTGAATAGCGGGTTGGCAGTGGGTTGGCTTCTGGCAATTCAACTGAGACTTCAATCCTATTACAAGTTCACTTATGGATCTCAGCTCTGGGATATATCCAAAAACACAATTCATACACTAGAATAACTCCAGGTAAAAATAACCTATCATGTCACTGAGCCTGATCCTGCAAAATGCTCAGGAAAACAATCTCAGAAATCTCTGTATGAGCCCAAATAAGGGTAACTTACACCATCCTACCATGCGAGAAGTTCACTGCTACTTTTCCCAGGATGCTTCTATAAATTTCCTCTTGCAAGAAATGGCCCTTGGTTAGTGTCATGCTTAGATCTATGATGACTCTTCCATTATAAAATCCAAATCCATATATCTTCTTCTATTTTTCATCCATATTGATGACTTATGAATGAAAATTTATGGAAATTGAAATAAAATGGGGCCTTTGATTTACCACTTCATAAGTGAAATTACGGTTGTAGTAGGAGGTGAGAGTTCTTCTAAAGATAATAATGCATATTTAAACAAATATTTCTTGGATAAGTACTATGTTCTATATATTCTCCTAGATACTGACTTTAGTACTGTTTTTTTTAAAGATTGGCACCTGAGCTAACATCTGTTGCCAATCTTCTTGTTTTTTCTTTTCTTTCTCCCTGAAGTCCCCCCAGTCCATAGTTGTATGTTCTAGTTGTAGGTCCCTCTGGTTGTGCTGTGTGGGATGCTGCCTCAGTGTGGCCTGATGAGTGGTCCTGTGTCCACACCCAGGATCTGAACTGGCAAAGCCCTGGACCGCTGAAGAGGAGCACTTGAACTTAACCACTCAGCCTTGGGCCAGCCCCACTTTTTTTTTTTAAAGATTAGCCCTGAGCTAACATCTGGTGCCAATCTTTTTATTTTTCTTCTTCTCCCCAAAGCCCCCAATACGTAGTGGTATATTCTAGTTGTAAGTCCTTCTAGTTCTGCTACGTTGAGGCCACCCCAGCATGTCTTGATGAGCAGTGCTAGGTCTGCGCCCAGGATTTGAACTGGTGAAACCCTCAGCTGCCAAAGCAGAGTGTGTGAACTTAACCACTCGGCCATGGGGCCAGCCCCTTAGTACTCTTGCAATCAAAAATATTTTATTTGAAGTACATTATGTACCCTGCATTCTTGTAGGGTGAGAGATTACAATGATGAGGAAGATAAGCTCAAATGTTGCCTTAACAGAGAAAAAGTTTAGTGGCAGGAGAGAAACAGTTAAAAAAACAACATTTGATAAATGTTGTGGCAGAAAAGTATGGATGTCCCAGGAGTACCTAACAAGGACACTCAACTTGATCTGGAGGGGGCAGGGAAGTCTTTTCATAGGAAAGTGACCCAGACACTGAACCTGAAATGTAAGTAGGATAGCATTCAAGGCAGAGAAAAATCACGTATTTGAAGAAGAAGAAGAAAAAGAGAGCATGATGCATTCAAGTGTTTATAAAACTTTTAATACATATAAGGATGGGAGATGGAATATGTGAAAAGTACAGGAAAATTACATTCTATTTCTCATCTTTATATACTATCTATATGATAATCTCTGTTATCTTCAAGTGGGGAATTGCCATAGCTTACTGTATGTTATTTGCTAATACAACAGAAAATATGCTCTCACATTTGTATTAATAGATAAAATCATGGTCAATTCAATGATACAAAAGATATGTAGATATAGATATACACATACACACATGTGTATATAGATATGTTAAGTTAAAATATCAAGATTAAACAACCAGAATTTTTTGCCTCTTTGGCTATATTCTTCTTTAGCACAATGCATGATTTTTCTTTTATGATCAGAATATATGGCTAAAGTCTCTCAATAAAAGTTATAATTAATATTTGCAGATATTTTTGGTCTTCTTTAGCTCCCCAGAGATTATTCAGAAAACTTGAGAGACAGCTTAAAAGAAATCTTGGAGTATAGATGTTCCAGAGGTTTATAAAATGTGTGTGCATTGTTTCTTACATATAATAAATATCCTGGCCAAGTCAGAAGCAATGTGCAAACAAATGGACCTAAGGCCCCTTTCCCCTCCCCTTTTCTTCTTTTTCAAGAGTACGCTCATCCCTTCATTATGTATGGCAATATTAGATGAAAAATATTAAAACGTGACTAAGCATTTTTCAGATGATAAAAATTAGGTAGATGCATCAAGACAATAGAGTGTAAAATAGTATAGCTGAACATCAACATAGATAACATAGTGCCTTTTATTAGTCAGTGCATAAACAGGGTTTGCTGATTCTTCTTTCATACTGAAAGCTAAACCTTTCTCAAGCAGAAGAGATTTCCACTGCAGTAGTGGTTTGTATATTGATAATTTATTCCAGACTCAAATTACATAATGCCTTTATCTAGTCAATAATATATAGAAACCTTTATATTCCATAGAAACTATTATATCATGTGACATTAGCACTTCATATGATTTTGAAATATTTTTTAAAACAAGCAGTATATGCATCAGTCAAGACCTTTTCAGAAGACTACAAAGATTTTAATAAAAGGACATTTTTACGGGCCTTTGCTTACTTGCTTGTTTCTTGCATCTAGAGATGGTTCTACGGGCAGTCAGTTCTCACACCATCTTCTCTCAACATGAGGCAATGATAATGTTTTTCTTGCAAGGTAGAGCAAAGTATGGTTCCATTGTCTCAGCATGTGAAAATTGATGTGATATGAACTTTTTTTTGTGGTGGTGGTGTATATACATGGAATATTTTTTTCATTGTGTTCTAAACTTCAAGTTGTCCTTTTTGTAGCAAATAGAATTAAACAAAATTTAAATTATTTTATCTCTTAATTATTTGATCTGGGCATAATACATGTTAATAGTTGTGGAAGTGACTTTAACAAGCTATTTTAATTCAAAATATTCAGGGACTTTTTTTTAAGATTGGCACCTGAGCTAACATCTGTTGCCAATCTTTTCTTTTTTCATCTTCTTCTTCTTCTTCTCCCCAAAGACTCCCGGTACATAATTGCACATTCTTGGTTGTAGGTCCCCCTGGTTGTGCTATGTGGGATGCCCGCTCAGCATGGCTTGTGTCCAGGATCCGAACCAGCGAAACCCTGGGCCGCCAAAGCAGAGCATGAGAACTTAACCAATCGGCCACGGGGCTGGCCCCTCAGGGGCATTTTTTATCAATGATCAAAGAGCATCCCTTTTTTCATTCAGATCTCTAAAGTAATAAACATATATTATCTATAAGTCAGTGAATAAAAGGTTCATACCTCTAAGACACAGAATTTCATTCAAAAGAGTTGTTTTATTTTATAATTAAGTTAATTTTACGTGAGAATCAGATATTACCAGCTCTGGTTCCCAGCCTTTCTTAGCTATTGTACTATTTCAAAGATCCAAAGCTTCAAGACATATATCACCCCATGACTCCCCTCTCCTACCTCTTAGGACAATTCTTACAAGGAGGTTTGCCCCTGGTCAAGCACTATGAAAATAAATTAGTGACCTCTTGTCTCCCTTGAGGTGGCCTGTCTTTTTACCCCAAAATATTTGACAATGATGACATCTACCTTTATCTTTTTTTCTTTCTCATTTTGGATACTGATCAGGAAGTTTCCACAATTCACCTAAAAGATATTTCAAAGTAGCAAGCAAGAAGAATTTCTAATGACACACCATTGAACACAAAGAAACATCCCACGCTGTATTGCATTTCCTTGTTATTAACTTCCATAAGTTATCCTGTCCACTGGTATGGCTTAATCCTGCTCTCTAAGTAATAGGCTGGCAGCTCTTCATATTCACAGAGCTAGTGGAAAAGAAAGGAGATTCTCATTTCCAAAATCTCAGGTTTGTGTCAAAGAATATTTTTAAAGATTTTCCTTAATAACTTGGTCAATAACATTAGTCAACATGATGACACACAATGAGAGTCCATTCATTCATTCATTTTTCTATTTATTCAATAGAAATTTATCATTTGCATAATACACAAAAACTCAAGTTTTTAGAGACTGAGGTTTAATACTCTGCCCTCTATGAGCTGTGGGTATGGTATCATTGTGACCTAATTCTTTAAAAAAATCATCATTTACCCATAATAAGGCTCATGATTGCACAGAGATCTACAAACCTTAGTCTTGGTTATTTTCTGTGATCAATATTTGGATCACAATTTGGACTTTATTATTCACTCATTAAATAACTAAAATTAACAAGGTCTTGCTATAAGAACTGTTCTCTTGGGATACAGAGAAGAAAAACCTGTCACTAGATTTCACAAACGTTAATGAAATGCAGAAGTATTCAAAAAATTATGTATATGCATATATACGTATATATAAACATGTACATATGCATACGTGTATGTATATAGCAAATCATCCTACGATAAAAATGTGTAACACTGGGTTAGAAATCCTGTGATTTAGCCGTTAAATCAAATCATGAGTTTAAGGAAAGGTATCAGGAACAGACAAAATTTTGGTGAGAATGTGTAGCAGCAATTATCCAGCTGGAAAATATGGTTGAGGGAATTCTGATTACTGATTGTCTTTTGTATAGGTGTAAAAAGCTGGAGAACTTTAATATATTATAATACGGCTAGATAGAAGTGTATTTTGGTCACAAGGTGGAAGATAAGGACGCAGATGTAAGGGGCAGATCATGAGAGACTGTGTGACAAACCAAGAGATTTCTTCTAAACGATTTTAAGAGACAGAGGGACAAATGCATTATGATGTGATTGGTAAACGGCAAAACTGGTGACAGGGGACAGTTAGGAAAAGCATTACTACAACTCAGGGAAGATATGAGAGCTTAAATAAGGCAATGACAAAGGGAATACCAGGGTGTGGATAGCTCTGACTGAGTTCTATAAGATGCAAGGCATAGCGACATATATTTGTCTCTCTTTTCCTACCTACTCGTTTTTGATTCCTGCGATCAACTCCCAAATAAATTACCTGCAATCAAGTCTTTGTTTCAGAATCTGCTTTCTAGGAAACCCACAGGAGCTGTCTTGTTATTCTTCATATCGCAAATATCCTCTTCAGCCAAAAACCACCTGGTTATCTCATTTCAATTTCATAGTGAAAAGTACAGTTATCAGGTTAATACCACCAGTACTATACATATACACCAACCTATCTGCTTTTTACACCATGTACTCTGCCTTTTTTCCCTTAGAAGGGATGGAGTCCCTCTTCTCCCATCCAGCACCAGCTCCTCCATTTTACCACTGGAACCCATTTTTTATTGTCTACTCAAGGACTTTGTTCTTGCAATTATCACTTACAATTTATGCACAATTATTTGAAATTCTGTATATTATGATTACTATTAAAACATTTTTGATATTTTTCATCAAGTGGAAAAAAGGAAAACCTGCTTTGCTTTGTTTCCTTTTCAGTTAAGTGTCCCTTTCTTCCATCTGCCTTTACAGAAAACTTTTCCAGAGTGTTATCTGTGTTTGCTCTCTTCATTTCCTCATTTCCATTCACTCTAGAACACACTCCTATCAGATTTGGATTCCCACCCTGCTACTGAAATCACTTGTATTAAAGTTACTCAATGACTTCACATTAACAAAGTCAAAGGAGAATTTAAAGTTCTCATCCCATTCAAACCTTCAGTAGCATCTGACATTTAATCACTGTTTTCTGTCATAGCATTTGCTAATATTTGACATTTTTTTCAAAGATTGGCACCTGAGCTAACATCTGTTGCCAATCTTCTCTTTTTTTTCTTCTTCTTCTTCTCCCCAAACACCTCGGTAAATAGTTGTATATTCTAGTTGCAGATCTTTCTAGTTGTGCTTTGTGGGTGGCCACCTCAGCACAGCCTGATGAGCGGTGCCATGTCCATGCCCAGGATCTGGACCATCGAAACCCCGGGCAACCAAAGTGGAGCGCATGAACTTAATTACTCGGCCATGGGGCTGGCCCCTAATATTTGACATTTTATTAGTTTATTTTTATTTGATTTATGTTCTCCCACTAGAAAGTAAGCTCCATGAGGGTGAGAACTATGTATTTTTTTAGTTTACTATAATCTCTAGTGCTTAGGACAGAACCTGGTACCATTACTGAATAAATTGCTAAACAAATGAGTGAAACTACAGGATGTAAATGTTATAGAAAGCTACAAGAATGCTAACTTTGGTTACTTCATGATGCTGAAGAAAAAGCCAACTTGTCATCTTAGATATCATTCAAATCAAATGTAGGAAAATGATGCTTCCCTAATCTTTAAACAAACTGAGTTTCCTTAAATATTCAACAAAACATAGATACTTTTCAGAATCAGAAATTCTAAAAGGAAAAGCTGCTTTAAAGGAGCTTGAAATAAAGATTTGGTGTTCCTGATGTGGGAGACATTAATGACTGTTAATTTAGCTTAATAGAAAATTTAAACATGATAAAGGAAAGCATATTACTAATGTCATTTTGTCATCATCATCATCATCATCATCATCAAGTTGATGAGGCTGGAAAGATAACTTCTATCACAGGCCAACATATGTAAAAGCCCAATCACAATAGGCTAATTAATAGCATTTCTACAACAGAAATAAAGCAAACCATATGTTTACTTTAAAAATATATTTAGATTTACTGTCTGGATTGTCTTAGTGGCTGACTGATTTCTACAAGATCCAAGGAATAGTGGCATACATCCATTTGCCTGTCTTCCAAAATCTATTCAAGTATGGATTTTTCAAAAGGTAGCAAAAAGAATAAACTGTTAACTTGTATGGAATGTTCATAATTTGAAGTCAACAGGCATTTGGAAGTCTGCCGAAGTTCCTAACTATGATTTGAAGAAAACCAAGAAGCAAGAAAGCAATGCATTTCTTATCCAGTCTTGACAAAATTTGCTTCCTAATTTTTGTTTTTCTCAATCAGCTGCTAAAGGCACTCATTTTCATCTCCTTGATTAGATGCTGTAGTGACTGATTACTGGATTTAATAGTTCTTTTTAATGGAACATTGTCATTTGCTTTTCTATGAGTACCTTAAAATACCACATATCCCCCATTAGCTTTTTTCTATTTCTTTTCCTAAATTGTTAGTTCTCTTATTTATTTCCAGTTTCTCCTCTTTACGTTCTGGCTCCAACCTCCAAGCCCCTGATTTCTCCCAAAGCACTCAGGTGGCCCAAAGTAATCTTAAATTCAGCATTCCCTCGCCATTTATGTAAGCTTATGTTGAATCCAGCTTGGGCCATAAAACCTTCCAGTAACTTATAGGAAGCAATAATAAGAAACCTATCTTTCTTAAAGCAACTCATAAGCTTTACTACTAATGTCTTTTTAATTTAAAAATAGTGAAAAGAAATTGTTATTTCTCCCTAATACTAAGATTTTTTTCTATTCATAATAATAGCTCACATTTTTCACTCTGTTAGTGGGTTCTATAAAGTAGATAGGATTGGTATCATTTCCTTTTTTCAGGAGAAGAAAATGCAGGTCTTAAGGAGTATGGAACGAAGTCCTTTCACTTGCTAATAATACAGCCTTTCCATCAGATCATGTTAATAATTGAAATAATCATTTATAAATGAGAATTTTATTTGAATCATTGAAACTACTATTATTTGATACTTCCTGAGACTATGCAGTATACACGATACTAGAGGGCTTTTTGTGATATACTGTTATAGTTTTTTATTGTTAGACATCGTTTCTTTAAAAAAGTTCTCACCTAAACAATGTTAAACATTCACATGTTGATGACATTTTCATTCTAATTATAAAAATTACATCCTGAATAAATTTGAGCCATATTAATAATTTAATATTCCGTGGCTTTGCAGTCTCCAGTTAAAATTCAAATATCTAATAACTGTGCCTCATTTCTGAATTGAACTCTTTTGCTAATATTTGTCTGGTAAAGGTCATTTTATAGAAAATGCAAACTTAAAGCACATTTAGCTGTTATAATGCAAACCTCTACATGGTCTGCAGTATAATATAAATACATTATTTATAATGAGTTATAGAGTTCAAAATTCATTTATAGATTGTCCTTCTTCTCATTGTCACGTTTGATTCTCATAGCCGTGCTGATTGATGGGTAAGCAAATATTATCAAAGTTTTAAACATGAAGTGACTGAGGTTCTGAAAGATTAGGTTACTTGTCTAGCGTTACAGAGCAGTCATGAAAATATAAAAAATGAAAACCAAATTTCTCTTTTTTTTCTTCTTCTTCTCCCCAAAGCCCCCCAGTATGTAGTTGTGTATTCTAGTTGTGAGTGCCTCTGGTTGTGCTATGTGGGATGCCGCCTCAGCATGGCCTGATAAGCAGTGCCATGTCCGCGCCCAGTATCCGAACTGGTGAAACCCCAGGGCGCAGGAGTGGAGCATGCGAACTTAACCATTCGGCCGCTGGGCCAACCCTGAAAACCAAATTTCTGACCCATAGGCCCAATGCTCTTTCTGTCACATAACTAACTTTGAAGTGCTGGAAGGGATTTCCGTGTTAATTATTCCATATCTCTAGCTTTATAGATGAGTAATGTAGATCCAGATGAAAGAGACATCTTGCCTTTTCCCTCCCTCAGCCTCTCCGTATATGAAAATAAATCATTTGGTAGTTTCTTCTTCTTTTTCCCCTCTACATTTTATTTCTTAATGTTCATTGATTTTTTAACTTTTTTCACAATTTTTGACTCAATAATTTTTTAGGTTTTTGTGGGTTTTTTAGGTTTTTATTTATTTATTCATTTTTAAGATTGGCACCTGAGCTAACATCTGTTGCCAACCTTCTTTCTTTTTTCTCCTTCTCCTTCTTCTTCTCTCCAAAGCCCCCCAGTACATAGTTGTATATTCTGGTTGTGCTATGTGGGACGCCACCTCAGCTTGGCCCCACAAGTGGGGCCATGTCCATGCCCAGGATCCAAACTGGTGAAATCTTGGGCCAAAGAAGTGGAGCGCGCAAACTTAACTGCTCCACTCCACCGGGCCAGTCCCTCAATAATGTTAAATGTTCTTTTCTTTGTTCTTTCCCTTCCAATTTCCCTTCTTTGTCATCACCGTCTTCCTCTTCTTCTCCTTCTTCCTTTTTCTCTTCTACTATATGTCATAATACCGTTTTTTATTGGGATCTAGTTAATCTTTGGTTGCTACCTGAAACTTAAACTATATATCTTTTTCTCATATTAAATTTGTTAAGCCTGAATTGTTAGACTTAAACTAGTTTTAATTTGGTTAAGAGAAAACACTGTTTTTTTTTTTTTAAAGAATGACAAGTGCAACATTTTGCTTTAACAAATAAAAGTTTTTTGTTAGAGTATAGCAGCATACAAGATAGTACACAAGTCGTAAGTTACAGATTGATTAATTTTCACAACATAAAAATATCCATGTGACTAGCATGCAGAGGAAGAAATTGAACATCATTAGTAATTATGGGATTTTAATTGGGATTATGTTGAATCTGTGACTCAGTGTGGGGAGATTAAAAATATTGCATCTCCTAATCTATAAAAGTATTATACCATTTCAATTATTCATGTATTCATTAATATTTCTCAAAAATTTTCCAGAGTTTGCCGTGTACAGATATTGCACATCTTTCATTAAACTTATACTTTGGAGCTTGATGTTTTTTTGATGATGTTGCAAATTGTATTTTTATAGTAATGTAATTGTAAATTACTTGTTTTGCAGTATCCAGAATTACATTTGAGTTTTTTTCTTGAGCTTGTACCCAGTAATCTTACTATATTGATTAATTAATTCTAACACACTAGCTAGAGATTCCTTTTGGGTAGTATAAATATATAATGATGCAATCTGTGAATAATGGCAGTTGTATTTTTTCCTTTCCAATCCTTAACCAGTTGTTTTGATCTTTTTCTTGCACTATTGTCCTGGCCAGGGCCTCCATAAAATGTTGAGTGAAACTGGTAATAATAAGCATACTTGTCTTGTTCCTGATCTTAAGAGGGTGCGTATTCAATAGTTTACCACTAGTTATTATATTTGCTTCAGTTTTCTAAATTTATTTTTAATTGTGCATCGGTAAATTTTGTCCAATGGAATTTCTGCATACTTTGGGATAATCATATGATTTTATTCCTTTGTTCTGTTAACTTTGTTTGATTTCCAAATAATACCAAATGAATTTATTCTTGGATTAAACATTATTTGTTCATATGTATTACAGTTGATGTACCTTGGATTAAGATTGCTAAGCATCCTTTTTTTTTCATTTGGCCATGAAAGAGACAAACCTTTGATCTTCCTTTCCTATAAAACCCTTGTCGCTTTCATGTAAGTTTCAAATGGGTCTAATTAAACCTTTTTGGAAGCTTTTTACTGTTTCTATTTTCTGAAAGAGGTAGTGCAAGATCAGATTTCCTAAGTTTTCTTTTCTTAGGTGTACTTCTCTTGGAATTTTGCCATTTCATCTCATGTCAAATTTACTGGATACAACTGTTTAGAATTTTATGTCTATGTCTCTAAAATCTGTAGTGATGACCCCCTTTATATTCCTAATATGGATTATGTGTGCCTTCTCTTTTTTCCATATCAGTCTTGCTAGGTGTTTACCAATTTTATTAACCTTTTCAAAACATAACTCTTTTGGTTTTGTTGATACTATTTTTTTAATTCATTAAATTTTTATTTTAATTTTATTGTTTGTTTTATTTACTTCACTTTACATTTTTTCTAAAGTCTTGTGAGGAATAATCAGATACTGAGTTTTCCAGCACTTTCTCTTTTGCATTTAATGTGAGAAATTTTCTTTAGATGCATGTTTTGGTGCCCCCAACACATTTGGAAAAATTTATTGAGGTATAATTGATACACAATAAACTGTACAACTTTAAAATGGGCAATGGGATATAATTTGTATATACGTATATATTAATGAAACAAGATAATGAATATATCTATCACCTGCCAAAATTTCCATGCAGAGTTGTATAATCATCCCTCCTGATTCTCTCCATGGCCCCATGTCTGGGCAATGAACATTCTTAAACAAATACGTGTACAGACATATGCTTTAATTTCTCCCGAATAAACACCCAGAAGTGGAAAAGATGGATTACTTCATAACTAAGATAAAGTCAGTGGATTTTTCCAAATAATTGAATCACACCACACTCTACCAGGGGTGTATGAGAGTCACAGTAGCTCTACACCCTTGCCAGCACTTGGAGTGGCCAGTATTTTTAATTGTAGTCCTTCTAATAGGTGGACATTGGTATCCCACTGTCACTCTAAATTGCATGGGTATAACCAAGTCATTTATCTTTCTGTCCCAGGCATCCATAGTAAATGGAGAAAATGTAATACAGGCCTAATCCTTTCCTTTCCATTCATTTTTGTATGTATAGTTATTTTTTATTGCAAACTAGATTTTCTGTATAAAATACTATAGAGATAATTGGAGGCCAGGGAACACTTTGTTTTGCTTCTGAGGGGCAGTTAGTATGGGAGCAATTCATCTCATAACAACAAGGGATTGAATCCTTTTGAAGCTGAGTCTCAGGTTTTGTGAGGAGTTTTGTATTTCTGGTCCATATTTACATTTAGGGCATATCCTCTCAGGATGTCAAATGTTTTGTTGGATTGTTTTTTAGAGTCTCTCTTCCCTGGTGTGTAGTCAGGTCCAATCTGTGTCTACTGGGCTGATGAGACTGGTGGAAGCCCTGATTAGTTGCATATCTTCTCCGCTACAACTTTCTGCTTAGCATTTTGGATTCTCAATCATCTCTTTTGAATTAGTAAATGATTTAAGGGGAAAGAGTGGTACCAAATTTGGGTCTCACCACTAGGATTTCTCCTCTCTCTGAGATCCTGTCTCTTCCTCAAGTCTTTGGTGCCTTTGAATAATATCTTTAATATCTTCCAGCTTTCCTAGTTTTTATCAGTAGGATGGTTGGGCTGAAATGACTGGTCTGCCATTACTGGAAGCAGACATCTCTACAAATGATCTTTTTGAAATATGTATTAGTTTGTAATAGTTTTGCTTCCTATAGCCAATTAATCCAAAGTAGATATTAAGAAGATGAACAAATTCTTTCAAAGTAAATGTTCTTCTTGAGGATTCAATCCTTTTTGTCATCATTTGCTTAATTTCCCTCCATTTCAAATTTTCATTGAATCCATAAATGTTTCCCCAGTTCCCAACATGTGCCAAGTATGGTCCATATGTTGGAAGTATATTATTGAGTTACTGCCTAATGTGAAAACAGTCACATAAATATGGAGATTTATTAGAGATGATAAGGGCTAAGATACAGGTATGTGCATGTTCTTAAATGAGCATAAATTAATAATACCTGACCATATATTAAGTCTGAAAGTAAGTATTAAGGATTTCAAAAAGGTTTTATCAAACTACAGTTTCTGACGAAGTTAGTCTGCCTATCTATGTGATAAAAAACAACCTAAATATCCATCATTTGAAAATAAACGAACTAAATTGCACATGTCAACATGGATCAATCTCACAAACATAATATTGAGCCAAAAAGCAAAGTTAGTGGCACACTAAGACCTGTAATGTGTACTCATTTATAAATTGCAGGTGCTCATCTGATCAAGGCAGACTAGGTAAATTAGACCTCTGTAGAACTTGAAATCCTGGAAAAGAGAGAGAAAGAGAGATGGAAGAACAAAGGCAATCGTCTGCTAGAAAAATTACCAAGTGAAGATCCATAGAATTCAGTTCAGCATTTGCAGCTGGTTTTTTCCTTGAGGGATCTACAGGTTCAGGTAGCTTACTTAGAGGCAGAACAAATAAGAGTAAGAACTTCCAATAAACTCACCAGTTCACAGGGAAAACCAGATTTTGAGATTCACTTATCACTGTCTATGAGTGGTGAATAGCAGGATAAAAGGCTGTAAATTCTGCTGGATTTGGATGGGACACTGACGGCTATGGTTTGGGAGCAAGAACAAACCCGAAATTGACCAATTCTCACCAGGCTCGACTTTGAATCATTTGAATCTCTGGATTAAATAGGTCTGGAAATAATACTGCTGGTAGTTGCTCAGCCAGAGTGAAATTAAATTTGAATTATTTCTAAAATTTTCATATATATTTCTGGCACACAATTAAAAATGCCCAGGATAATTAGGAGAAAAGAACATATGACCCAAACTCAGGTGAAACAGCAGATAAGAGAAATAGAACCACAAGTTAACCAGATAAAAGACCTATCAGGTGTGCATTAAAAATATCTGATATGTTCAAATAAATACAAGACAAAATTAAGAATTTTAGCAGAGAACTGAAAATTACAAAAATTTAGGTCTTGTTTCATGTACTTTGAAGTTCTGTAATTAGGTGTCTAAACATTTATAATTATTGTCTTCTTGATCGATCAATCTGTTAACCATAATGAAATGTCCCTCTGTATCTCAAGTTATACTCTGTTCCTTGAAGTCTACTTTGTCATTAATGTACCTAATCAAGGTTTCTTGAGCTTACTTTTACATTGTATGTTATTTTCTATCCTATTACTTTCAAGTTAACTGTGTCTTGCAATCCAAATTATTTCATATGTAAACAGCATATAATTGAGACTTGCCTTTTTTCTAGTCTGAAAAACTCTCCATTTTAATTGGAACGGTTAGGTCTTTTTAAATTTAATATCATTATTAATATTGTTTGTTTTAAAGTTGACCATTTTGCCATTTGCTTTTTATATTTCCCATCTCTGTTTTTCTGTTTCTCCTTTTGTGCCTACTTTTGTGTTTATTGAATATTTTTTATTGTTCAATTTTAATTCCTCTTCTGATGTTTTATCTATGGCAGTTTAAAAACATGTCCACATATTTTTTTTTAACATCCTTTCCTTCCAGAGATGGGTTTTACAGCTCTTCCCAGGATTCTGGGCCAAGCTTAATGTATCTTTGTAACCAACACAATGTAGCAGTTGTGATGCTATATTAATTCCTGGGCTGAAATTCCAGCCTACTGACATTATCAACCTCCGTCAGCAGAGGGCGCCACCTTAGTTCTCCAGCCGATGCTCTTCACGCATTTCCGTGGTTCTTGGTTTCCATCAAGCGCCATTTCCCTTCAACCTGTAGAACTTCCGGTAGCAACAGAAGGTACAAGGTGTCCACCAACGAATTCCCGAAGGTTTGTTGATGTGGATCTGTCTTAATTCAGTCTCAGTTTGGAAAGATAATTTTGCTGGATATAGAATTCTATTAACAGTTTCATTTTTTCTTTCAGCATCAGAAAGATTCTGCTGCATTATCTTTGGTTCTCTTTAGAGTCTTTTGAGAAGGCAGCCATCTGGTAAATAACGGTTCCTGGGGAGGTAACGTATTTATTTCTCAGAGGTTTCAATTTTGTATGCTTCAATAATATTCTTTATATTTCATATAGATGCCTAATATATAGTTTACTACTAAAATATTTTAAAATTTAATTAGGTGTATTGTCAATCCAAAATTTTCCATTTGTGTAAATAAAAGGATAATTTATTGGATTGACAATAGCAACAAAATGAAGCAAAAGCAAAAATAAAAAAAGCTCAGATGAAAAACAGCAAAAACCAAAACATCCATTTTTTTCTTACTAAAATACGTTAAAAAATCTTCATAGATTATATATAAATTGAAACAATTTTAAGCAAATTCATAAGCAGAATATCAAAATGGTTTGTTATAGTTCTGATAATAATGTTGAACTTGATGAGAAACTGTAAGATAAGAGTATTGATAGAAAATAATTAAGTGACATATTACATAGAGCAAAATATTTATACCTATACATTATAATTAATTATATGCAGTATATATTTTTATATTACATATAAACTATATATTATATATAATATATAATATATACAATATAATATAGTTATATTATATATAATTGTATATAATTATAATTATATATAGTAATTGTATAATATACAATAATATTCTACTTTGGCAAACATATTCTATTGGTAAAATGATGTATATAAATAGAGTACTTATCAGATCCAATATAATAACAGAATTCATAGAACGTGAGTGAAAGTAACAAGAGTTTATGCATGTATATATACACATATATAAATACCTTATTTGTAATAACTTTGATATTCAAATAATTATGAAACTATATACTCTAACAAACTGTATTAGTAAAATGCATGTGTGATATATACAAAAATAAGTACTAGCTGGAAATTAGTACACAATATGCTCATTACTTAGTGGAAATTAAATAAATAACAAGATATAAACTTTTTGTATATTGATACTAGAGTTTGGAGAGAGTATAAAATGGTTCTGAGTTTTGGGAAATTAATTTGCTATTTTTAACCAATATTTTAAATTTGCCTACTCCCTTCTACAGTAATTGTTTTTCTATGACTGTATCAGACAAACTTGTCAAACATATGCATAAAACTATAGACACAAGAAGGCAAAACAGCTATTTTTAACAGACTATATTTTGTTTATACTATAAATGCACTACAGATTTTACACCCAATCAGATAGATCTTAAATAATTGCAGAACATATAAAAGAGCAAGCAAATTATAATTTATTTCATGTGTTTACAAGTATACCAATGTATTATTTATATAAATGCATATTTATATGTATATTTGTTGAATTAAACTCTTCACTACTAATCATGGTTACTTCTGTAAAAAGATGTGTATCTGCATTTTTTAGAAATTTTATACTGAAGGCACATCTTATTTGTAATCAATAAAATGAATTGTCACATGACAGCATATTACTAATGCTTCTTTTGAACCATCAGCTTTTTTAATTTTTAAAAGTAGTATAGTACAGTGAGAAGTTATGCTTAAAGTCAGAATTAGAACAGAGCTACATAGGAAAGAAATAGCAATAAAAATATAGAAAATTGATGTGGAGAAGTAATTTAATTTAGTTGTGAACTGTTTATAAGAAGCTGACCTCTAATTAGTCAGTGAAATTATTAAACTGGGGGCCATAAGTAAAATTATCATAAAGAATGCTCTTTTTATTGTTCTACTGGGATTAAATGTCAAGTGTAATATGGAGTTTATTTAGTATTCAGGGGGCTTTGTTGCCATGATATCAGAAAAAATGACAACAGTAATCGGGGTTAAAATCCTCTCAATTTCGGTCTTATTACTATATGGAAAGAGGCTTAAAACTGTAATCTTGTATTGTAGGCTTTTCATGACATTTTTTATGATGTGTACAAAATGTTTAGTGAGAATTGCTGTTCTCAGAAAAATGTTTAGATTTAACTATGGAATCCAGCAATATTGCTAAGTGCAGTTATTAATTCTAGTTAGTTAAATATGGATTGTCTTTAGGTATTCTGGAAACATAAACTTACAGTCTGTGAAGAAATATGGGTTCATGTCTTTCTTTCCAATCATTTACGAATTTTTAAACTTTTCCCTGCATTATTGGCCTGACTGTGACTTCCATAAAATGTTGAATAGAACTGGTAGTGGTGGGCATCCTTGCCTCCATCCAAATCTCAGGTTGTGTTTTTCAATATTGCATCACTAATTATGATATTTGCTATAGTTTTCTGAGATTTTTTTAAACTCATAACTGGTTGGTAAATTTGCCAGATGGTTTCTCTGTATTTGTTGTGATAGTGACATGATTTTGTTTTTTGTTTTGTTAAAGAGATTTGATTTTAAAACGCTAAGCCACTAAGAATCCCTTCTTGAGTTAAACCCAGTTTGTTCATGGGGTATTTTAACTGAGGTGTATTTGGATTCCAGTTTCCAAAAATAAGGATTTTTTTTCTTATGTTATCATGATGCATATCAACCATTGATTTTCCTTTCTTATTGTCCTTACCAGTTTAGTGTAAAATTTTATAGGGATCTCTAAGTATTTTGGTGAAAGTTTTTACTGTTTATATTCTGTGGAAAAGGTTGTACAAGACCGGTAGTTATTTATTTCTGAATTTTATGGAAAAGTTTACACAATTAGGCATCAGAGCATAGAAATCATTTGTAGGAAGGATTTTCATTATGGATACAATTTAATTAAAACATATAGGATTTTCTAAACTTCTTGTTTTTTCAAACTGTGTTTTTCTGTAATTTTGCCATGTCATGTAACTTTAAATATTATGTAAAGATCTCAAGCGCCTCTGAAGATCCACTCTGTAGACCTGGTATTGATAATGTATGTCTTCCGTTTTTTTTATGATCAATCTTGTCAGGATTTCTAATTTTTTTAACCTTCCTCCCTCCACAAAAAAATTAACAATTTTTGGATTTGCCGATCTTAACTTCGCATTTTTTCTGAATTTCATTAACTGATTCTATTTCTATTATTCTTTTGGTTTAAATCAACTTTTGTTCTCAATTTTTGAGGTGGAATATGAGATCTTAAATTTTCAGGATTTCTTCTTTTGCTTTTAATGCTAAAATGTTTCTTTAGACACATTTTGGTGGATCCCACACATTTTTACCAACTTTTCTTAGGTATAGTTGACTTAAAATAAACTACACGACATTAAAATAATGTAACTTTGGAGATATCTATATATTTTTGAAATCATCACCACGGATAAGATGGTGAACGTATTCAGCCCCTCCTAGGTTTCCATGTGCACCTTTGGATATTTTCCCCCTTCTGATCCTCTTTTCCATGCTATGAACATTTTGATAACAATTTTTTGTGTGCCTGTGCACTTTCACTTCCATCAAGGAATGGAATGGCTGGGTCACATGATATATCTATCTTTAAGATACTTTAGAAAATACCAAAATACTTTGTAATCTAATTATATGACTTTACACCCTACTAGCAGTGTATGAGTGGCACAGTTGCTCTATATACTTGTCGGCACTTGTTATGGTTAGTATTTTAATGGTAGCACTTCTGATGGGTGTGCAGTGGTATGTCAATGTCACTCTAAATTGCATGAGTGTAACTAAGTCATTGTTCTTTCTGTCCCAGGAATACCTAGTAAATGGAAGTAATGGATTGCAGGCCTGATGCTAATCCTTTCGTTCTCATTCATGTTTTGCATGTATAGTTATTTTTTATTGCATGCCTCCAGGAAGCATTTTCTTTTGCTTCTGGGAGGCAGTTAGAGTAGGGTCAGTTCCTCTCATTACAGTTATTGAGTCTTTTGAAGCTGGGTCTCGGGTTTTATGAGTTTTCTATTTCAGGTTCTTAGTGATATTTAGAGCATAGACTCTTAAGAATGTTAAATTCGCCCCTGGGTTGTTTTCCAGATCCTCTCTGCCATTGCGGGCCTTGAACACAATCCATGTTCCCTGAGTTGGGAAGGGAAGCACTGATCAGCTGCTTAGTTTATCAGCTGTATCTTTTTTCTCAGCGTCTTGTGCTCTCAATCACCTCCTTTGAATCAGCAAAAGGCTTGTGGGGAAAAGGGCGCCAAATTTGTATGTCATAGCCTGGGCTTCTCTTCAGAGATCCAGTTTCTTCAAATGTTTGCTTCTTTGGATTTATGGTGCTTTTGAACAAAATGCTTAATAGCTTCCAGCTTTCCTAGTTTTTCTCAGCAGAATGATTGGGCAGAAATGGCTGGTCTACCATTACTAGAAGACAGCTCTGCCCATACTGTTTTTTGAAATATGTTTTAATTTGAGTTATTTTTCCTCCTGTAGCCAATTATCTGATCTTTTACCAAAAATGTTTCTCTAGTTTCTTACATGTACCTTCTTGCTTGTATGCACATGCATGTGCATTATTGAGGTATAGCCTGATGGAAAACAGACAAGTAAATATGGAGTGTATTCTGGAAGATGAGTTTTGCGGTAATTTTTTATGCTGCAATAACAACCAGAATATTACCTGTACTTATTTGTATTATATTTACTGGTTACTCAAAGGACTGGCATGTGAATCTTTAAATTATCTTGATCTACTTAGATTAAGACAGTACTGGGCCCAGCCTGGTGGTGAAGCAGTTAAGTTTGCATGTTCCACTTTGGCGGCCTGGGGTTTGCTTGTTCGGATCCTGGGTACGGACGTGGCACTGCTTGACAAGCCATGCTGCGGTAGGCAACCCACATATAAAGTAGAGGAAGATGGGCACAGATGTTAGCTCAGGGCCAGTCTTCCTCAGCAAAAAGGGCAGGATTAGCAGCAGATGTTAGCTCAGGGCTAATCTTCCTCAAAAAAGAAAAGATAGTACCAATTTATGTATATGTAACCTCATGACAGGATGAATCCATTTATTCTCCCTTTACTTTTTGTTCTTTTGTCAAATATCTTATTTAAATACTTATTTAAAAACTTAAATGTATTATGTATAATTTAATTTTGCCCTTTAATTTTCTAAAATTAAGTAGATTGTATATTCAGTTAAATGCACAAAGCTTAAGCTTACAGTTTTATTAATTTTGTAAATTATGTATTTTACATCTAAAATGCTGTTTTCACTTTTACTTCAAAGAATCAGCTTTTTAAAAAGAAATTTAAAAAGTAGTCTTTATATTTTCCACATATTTTCCCTATCCAGTGCTTTTCCTTTCTTTCTGTAATTTCCATCAGGTATTTTTTCCCTTCACCCTAATGTCCTGTAGCATTATGAACTATTTTTTGCACAGGGACAGATTGTCTCAAGTTGGTTTATGTGTCTGTGTCTTATTTCATTCTCAGTTTGGAAGGATAGTTTTGGTGGATACAGCATTCTGGATTGATAGTTTTTTTTTTTCAGCATTGGAAAGATGCTGCTTCATTTTCACCATTTCTTCAAGGATTCTCTTGAGGACACAGCCATCATTTACATCATCGTTCTTGGTAAGTAATGTGCTTTATTTTTCAGAAAATTTTACTGGTGTACATTTGTGTACTTTACTGATATATGTATATGTCACATAGATATCCAAGATATAGTTTACTGATGAAATCTTTTAAAATTTTAGCAGCTATTTTATCAATCCAAATTTTTCCATTTAAGTAAATAAAGATAACTTTTTAACTTGACAATAGCAACAAAACAAAAGCAAAAAATAACTTGTAAAAAAATATTTGAGAGGCCAAAATATCCAATTTTTATTTCTTATCAAAATATATATGATATCTACAATATTATATACAAATTAAAATAAGTTATGTAAATTCCCATGCAAAATATGTGTTTTATTTTAATTGTTAATTTGATGCTAATATTGATATGCATGAAATATATATAAAATATTACATATAAAGTATGCTAGAAATTGTATAAGAACAAATAAAACTCTTGATAAACAATAATGAAATGTTACATACTACTTAGAGTGAAATATTTTATATTTCTAGTAATTGTATAATATACAATACATTCAATTTGGCAAATCTAGTCTATATTTGAAATGAATTATATAAATATGTATAAGAATAAATTCAAAACAGGCAATATACATATAAGTGACAGTAACAAGGATACATGTATCTGTATGGTTTATCTCTAATAATTTTAGTATTTCAAATCTTTATGAGACAGACTAATGAAAGGAACAGTAAAATAATCAGGCAGTTCTGGAAATAAATGAAGACCGTCCAAATGAGAACAAGAAAATGCTATTCATTCAGAGTTTGCTATGTAAAGGAATTGGCAAGCATCACTTGCCTTTGGCAGAGATGCAAAAGCAGGCAGGGAAGTGGACAAAAGGGAAGGCTTCAGGTGTGCCCTGATTGGAGCCTGTTGGCATGGGGAAGGTGGAGGTGGGCTAACATTGTGTATGTTTGGTTAGGGTATCATATTTGGCCTCCTCTTGTTCATCCTAAGTTAGAAGAGGGGGGTAAATATTAGTGAAGTTGATAGTTATTGATAGAGTCCTCACTGCTTTTGGTTCATTGATGCAGTTTGTAGTTTGGCCTCATGGGCTGGTTGCTGCAGAGGCTGTGAGCCAGAGTTCTGTATGTATGCCAGTTTGTATATTCAGTTTCTCACACTAGAAACAAAATAAGTATAAATGGCCAATTACTATATTAATTATGCTTAATAATTATTGCATTTCAAATAAATAATAAGATACTCTTTTTTATCTTGATACCAAATAATGGAGGGAGAAAAAATGGTAGTGGGTTTCTGAAAATTAATTTGGCATTTTTAAGCAAACTTTAGAAATTTCCTACCCTTTCTAAACAGTAATTTTCCTTCTAGTGCTGTCGTCAACAAAGCCACTCACAAACGAATAGCCATACTTTTAGGTTAAAAAATGATAAAAGATCTATTTTTAAATAAATTATGTGGTGTTTATCCCATTAGTATTATATAGATTTACAACTGAACAGTTTTTATGTACATGAAGAAGATATGTCCAAGTCATATTGTTAATAAAAAAGTAAATTGTAATTAATTTCACAGGTGTGCACATGTATATAAATATGTTTCATTTGTAAATTCATATTTATTTGTGTATCTGCTGATATACTCACTTCACTGTTAGTCATGATTACTTCTGTGAAGAAATATGTATCTGCATTTTTGGAAATTTTACACTTAGCACATGCCAGATTTACAATTAGCAAAAGAAATACTCACATGAAGGCATGTCACTAAAAATTGTTTTAAATATTTTCCTTTTTTGAGCAGTACAGAACAGATTAGAAGTTATGCTAAAGACATAATTAGAAAAGAGTGAGAAGGGAGAGATACAATAAGAAAAATATAAATAAGTTTTGTGGAAAGAATAATTTAATTGTAATCCACTTTCAAAAGCTGAAAGCTGATCTCTAATTTGTAAACAAGATAATAAACTAATGGCCACAAGTAAACTTGTCACAAAGAATGCTCTTTTCATTTTTCCTTTTGATTAAACATCAAGTGTATTATAAATTTTATTTTATATTCTGGGGTGTCTGTTACCATGATATCAGAAAAAAATGACAGCATGAATCAGGGTTATAATGATACTCAAAGGTTATTTGATAAATATATTGAAAAAAACCTTAAAAAATATAGCCTTGTCCTGTAGAGTTTCATGCCATTTCTTAAAATGTGTATAGTAAATTTAGTAAGAATTGCTATTCTCAGAAAAATGTGTTTATGTTTAACTGTATGGTATCCATCAACCTCGAGAGATTCCCTTATTAATTGTAATACATTACTTATAGATTGCTTTTAACAATAGCGATCTATAGGTTAGAGTATATTATAGAAGATACACTTTGTGGTAATTCATCTGGAAACATAAACATGCAATTTGTGAATTAAGGCAAACTAATTTCTTCCTTTCCAATATGTATGCCTTTTTTTTCTCTTTTTCTTGCTTTGTTGCCCTGGCTAGGACCTCCCTAAGATAGAACTGGTGATAAGCAGGCATCTTTCTCATTCCTCATCTCTGGGAGAGGTTTTTGGCATTTCATCACAGATATGATATTTGTTGCAGCTTTCTGAGTTTTCTTTTTAATTAATAAATGAAGAGTAAGTTATGTCAAATGGTTTCTCTGTATCTATTGTGATAGTGACATGATTTTCTTTCTTTGTTTGCCAAAGTGATTTGATTTCAAAATGACAAGAATCCTTTCTTGAATGAAACCCCATTTGTTCATGGGCTATTATAATTGAAATATCTTTGGATTTTGTTTATAAGACATAGTTTTACATTTTATTTATGTAGTTTTTGAAATTTGTCTTGAGGTGTAAAAACTTTTGATACTCTTTATTTATAATGTCCTTATCAGTTTGGTATAAACTTTATAAGGGTCTCATAAAACATTTTGAGAGTGCTTGGCGGTTAGTATTCTGTGGGAGAGGTTGTGCAAAGTTGATGTTATCTTTCTCAAATGCGTGGAAAAGATAGGAATTCAAGCACCAGGGCATGGAATTCATTTGTAGAAAGGTTCTTGATACATTTTTATGCATTTTATGTAATAAATATAGCATTATTGCAATTTCCTGGTTTACTCATTTAAGTGATGTTTTCTTTTTTAATTTCATCATTTCATGTAATTTCAAGTTTATTGGCATAAGTTTGATTACAATATGATGTGTGTGTCTCCAGGATCCGTAGTGATAATCCCTTCTACATTCCTGCTGTTGATGTTGTCCACATTGTTGTTGTCATCACTGTCCTGGTCATTATCTTTGTCATCCTCCTCCTCCTCCTCTTCCTCTTGTTCTTCCCCTTCCTTCTTCTTCCTCTCCTTATCCCTCCTTCCTCCGTCTTTTTGATCAGTCATGCCAGGTTTTGTCAATTTTTTTACCCTTGGAAAACACTCTTTAGTACTGTGTACCTTTTAATTTTTTTCCGTTTGCTTAATTGATCATACTTTTAATTTTTTTATGTTTCAGGTTTTGGTTGATATTCCTGCTTTATTTTCCAATTTTGTGAAGTGTATTATCAAATCTTAAGTTTTCATGATTTCCTCTTGCATTAATGGCATAAATTTTCCTTTGGGCACATGGTTTGAATGCATCCACTGAATTTTTAATAGCTTCACTGAGATATAATAGATTTAAAATAAACTGCACAACTTTAAAATAAACAGTATATGTCTTGAGATAGATATAT
This sequence comes from Equus caballus, assembly GCF_041296265.1. Taxonomy (NCBI): domain Eukaryota; kingdom Metazoa; phylum Chordata; class Mammalia; order Perissodactyla; family Equidae; genus Equus; species Equus caballus. The sequence continues at coordinate 21,695,269 of NC_091715.1, read as the reverse complement.
GTTTTTGTAACCCTCACCACAAATAAAATAATGTGAATACCCATCCTCTCTCACCAAGCTTCCTTCTTCACCATTGTATTTCTCCTTCCTGTTCCTGTGCACGCTGTTCCCCCATTCGTATGCTATGAACATTCTTGCATAACTCTATGTGAACATATACTTTTTGTTTGTTTGTTTCTTGGGAAAAAATCAAAGAAAAAAATGGCTGGAACACGTAAGAGGTGACATGCTTTCTAGAACATGTCAGAGTGTTTTGCAGTGTGATTGTACTATTTTATATCCTACCAGCAGTATGAGTTGCAACTGCACTACATCTTTGCCAGCACTTGTTATGGTTAGTATTCTATATTGGAGTCCTTCTAGTCAGTGTGCAGTGCTATCTCACTGTCACTCTAAATTGCATGAGTGTAACCAAGTCTTTGCTCTTTCTGTCCCAGATATCCAGTAAATTAAGAAAACGAGTTACAACTCTGAACCTAACTCTTTCCTTCCTGTATATTTTGCATGTATAGCTATTTTTATTGCATGCTAGATTTTCTGTATGAAATACTATAGAGATAATTGGAGGCTCTGAATGGTTTTATTTTTTCCTGGGAGCATTTTCTTTTGTTTTGAAAGTCAAGATGGGGTAGTTCATCTCATCTCAATTAGTAATTCAGTCCTTTTGAAGCTGTATGTCATGTTTAGTGAGGAATTTTCTATTTCTGGTTCGTATCAACGCTAAGAACATAGCCCATTGGGGATGCCAAATCAACCTTTGAGTTATTTTCCAGATCTTTTCTACTATGGTGGGCCATGAACCCAATATGTGTCCACTCAGTTGGTGAGACTGCTGGAAGCCCTGGTCAGCTGCTTAACTTCTCAGCTAAAACTTCCTATTTAGCACCTGGACTTCTCAGTGACACCTTGGAATCAGTAAAAAAGCTTTGAGGGAAAAGGGATACAAAGTTTAGGTCTCACCAGCTGGGCCTCTCTTCTAACTAAGATCCAGTTTCTTGATATACTTGCCTCCTTGTGTTTGTGGTGCCTTCAAACAAAATGTTTATCTTCTAGCTTTCCTAGTTTTTCTGAGCAAGGATGGTTGGGCAGAAATGGCTGATTTGCCATTCATGGAAGCAGATAGCTTCATGCATACTGTTTTTTGAAATATGCTTTTGTTTTCAGTTGTTTTTCTTTCCCCATAGCTAATTAATCCAATCTTTATATCAATAAGATAAAATGAATTTCATGGCAACAATCTACCCCAGCAGTTGAGCTTCCCTGTCCTTATTTGTTTAATGTACTCTGATAAAATTTTTTCATTGCTTGCCTATTTATCCTTAGTTCCCAGTATGTGCTAGATGTGTGTTATGTGGTGGAGGTACGTTACTGAGGTATATATAGCCTAGTGGAAAACAAACAAGTAAATATGAAATATATTGTAGATGATATGTTATGCAGCAGTAATAACCAGGATATTATTTATGCCACTTTATAGTATGTTCAGTCATTGCTCTAGGGATGGGCGTATGAATCCTTTACTTATCTTGGTCTCCTTCTACTTAGGATCATACCACTTTGGGTAAATGTATCTTCCCAAACTGTGCATTCCATTTATTTCCCCTTTCCTTTGTTCTCTTTTTGTCATGTATTTTAGTAAAATATGTTATTGAAACATTATTTATTAATTATACTTGCCTTATAATTTTGGTTAAGGGGTTAAAATACATTAAATGAACAAATCTTATAGTTCGATGAGTTTTGCACATGATCTTTTCCATCTACAGTTCTTCTTACCTTTTTTCTTTTGAGCCATTTGTTTTTTTAATAACATAATAGAAAAAAAATAGCCTTTAATATTTCTCTAAATATTTTTCCTCTAAAGATCTCTTCACTCCTTCTTGTAGTTGTCAATTTCTATCAGGTGTCATTTGCCATCAGCCTAAAGAATTTCTTGTAGCGTTATTTATATTACAGGTTAGCCAGTGACAAATTGTCTTGTTTGTTTATATGACTGTCTTATCTCACTGTCAGTTTGAAAGGATAATTTTGCTGGATGTAGAATCCTGGCTTGAATGTTTCTTCCTTCAGCATTGGAAAGATGCTGGCGCATTTTCTCTGGTTCTCCATGGGTTCTGTTGAGACAGCAGCCATCATTTAAATCATTATGCCTGGACATATATGCAATGTATCTTTATTTCTTGGAAGTTTTTAATTGGTATACATTTGTTCTCTTCACTGATATTCCTTATACTTCATATAAATATCAAATATATAACTTACTAATGTAATTTAAAACTTCAATAGCTGTTTTGCCAATCCAACTTTTTCCACTTAAGTAAACAAAAAGATAACTCATTAGATGATAAGAGCAACAAAGCAAAGCAAAATTAAAAAATAGCTAACATTAAAAATAAAAAAGCCAAAAAGTCCAATTTTTCTGATTAAAATACATAAACATATTGGCACAGATTATATACAAATTAAAATAATTAAAGCACATTCACAAGCAGAATATAAAAATGGTGGTTGTTACAATTTCTGGTGTATTGCTAATGTTGACATGCATAAGATAAATACAAGAACAGATTAAAACTCTTGATACAAAACAATGAAGTGACATTTGTATTACCTGTAGCAAAATACTTTATATATACTGTAATTGTATAACATACAAGATAATTCTTCTTTGGGAAAACATATTTTATAGTTGGGGTGATTAATATATAGTACATATCAGAATCAACTCACTAATAGGAAATGTATAGAACATAAATGAAAGTAACAAGAGTTTACGCATATATATAGTCCTAATATGTAACAATTTTGGTATTCAAGTAATTGTGATATGATAGTCCCTTTACAGTTATAAGTGGAATTTGTAAAATGCATCAAGGATCTATACAAAAATAAGCATGAATTGGTAATTAATATATTAAACATGCTTACTACTTAGTATAAATTAAATAAATAACAGGACACTCTTTTTTATACTATACCGGATTATGGAAGGAGTCTAAAATGGTCCTGGATTTTTAAATTAATTTGGTATTTTTCAGCAAAGTTTTAAATTTGTCCACCCTTTTATGTAGTAATTATCTTTCTATGACTGTATCTGACAGAACTTGTTAAACATGTGCATACAAGTATGAAGACCAAAAGGCAAAACAACTATTTTTTAAATAACTTATACTGTGTTAATGTGGTGAATACTATGTAATTTTTACATCCAATCAAGTAGATCTTATATAATTGTAGAAGATGTATCAAAGACATATTACTAATACAAAAGAAAGCAAATTGTACTTTATTTGTGTGCACAAGTACATAAGTGTATTACCTATGTAAATATTTTGCTATGTATCTATTCATATATGCACTTCGCTGCTAATCATGCTTACTTCTGTGAATGGATATGCATTTCTATTTTTTTGGAACTTTTACACTGAGCATATGCCAAATTGATATTTAGTAAGAGAAAATCAAAGAAATATTCACATGAAGTCATATCACTAATGGTTTTTTGAAAGATTCACACTTTTCTTTTGTAAGGTAGTACAGGACAGATAAGAAGTTATGTTTAAAGACAGAAATAGAACAGACTTAGAAAAGAAATAAGAAAATATAGGGAGAATTTACATAAAGAAAAACATAATTTAGTAGTGAAACATTTAGAAGTAGCTCACCACTAATTAGTCGGTGAGATCGTTAACCTAGGGACCATAGGTAAAATTGGCGCAGTGAGTGCTCTTTAAATTGTTCCACGAGGAATTAAATGAAGTATATCGTGAGGTCTATCGTATATTCGGGGGCCTCTGTTACCATGATATCAGAAAAAATGACAACAATAATCAAAACAATAATAACAAATGACAACAATAATCAAAAATTAAATTTTATCTAAGTATATAGAAAAATACCTTAAAAATATGACCTTGTAGGGATTTTGTGAGGTGTATAACATTTCTTATGAGGTGTATAACAAAGATAGTAAGAATTGCCATGTTCAGAAAAATGTGTTTAAGTTTAACTCTAGGAAATTCTGCAATCTTGCTAAATTCAGTCATCAATTCTAATATATTACCTATAGATTGATTTTTGATAGCCTGGAAACATGATTGTGCCTTCTATGAATGAAAGTGGTTTATTTTCCTTCTTTCCGACCTTTATGCATTTTCTCTTTTTCTTGCATTTTTTTGCAGCCTATGACCTCCCTAAAATGTTGAATAGTACTAGTGATAGTAGGCATTCTTATCTCTTTTACAATCTCGGGGGGAAAGTTTTCAGTATTTTACCACTAATTATGAAGTTTGATGCAGTTTTCAGAGTTTTTTTTTTAAATAACTGGGTGGTGAGTTTTGTCATATGGTTTCTCTATATCTATGGTGATGGCGACATAATTCTATCCTTTGATTTGTTAAAGTAATTTCATTCCAAAATGTTAACCCAACAATAATTCATGCTTGTATTCTGCCCAGTTTGTTCCTGGGCTTATATAGTTGAAGTACTTTTGGGTTCTGTTTGTCAAACATAAGTGTATTTTTTTGGTGAGGGTGAGAGGTCTGGTTTCCTGAGGAATATAAATCTTTGTTTTTACTTTTTTATAATGCCCTTATCATCGTGGTGTAAAGTTTATAAAGTTCACATGAAACATTTTGGGAAGTGTTTGTACTGTTTCTGTTATGTGAAAGAGCTTGTGCAAGATTGGCATTATTTCTTTCGTATTATGTACAAAGTGCATGACTTCAGGCACCAGGACTGGAAATTCATTTGTAAGAATATTTTTCAATATAGACACAGCTTGTTTATGAGGTACAGGACAATTGAGATTTCCTAAGTTTTCTTGATTTGTTAAGCTGCATTTTCTTGGCACATTCTCATTTGGTGCAATATCAAATTTATGAGCATAAATTTTCTTAGACAATTATGTATGTGTCTCCAGGATGTGGAGTGAGGATTTCCATTACAATGCTGATGTTGATTATATCTCTTTTTAACTTGATCAATCTGGCCAGGGAGTTATCAATTGTTTTTTTAATCTTTGTGAAAATAAACATTTTTAGATTTGTCAATTTTCTGTTTGTAACTTTTAAGATATATCTCCCACTGATCTTAATTTTATTGTTTAAATTCCCCTTTGCTGCTTTCTTAGAGTTCCCGGCTCTCTGCTCACGTTACCCATCTGCTTTTGCATGTTGTCCACTTTTTCCATTAGACGTCTTAACTTATTAATCATAGTTATTTTAAATTCCTGGTCTGATCATTCTAAAATCTCTGCCATACCTGAAACTAGTTTTGACACTTTCGATGCTGTCTCTTCAAATTTTTTTTTTTTTTTGCTTTCAGTATGTATTGTAATTTTTTGTGGAAAGTCAGACATAGTGTATTGGGTAAAAAGAACTGAGGTAAATAGTCCTTTAGCATAAGGTTTGATATTTATCTGGCTAAGAGTTAGGCTGTGTTTACTGTTTGCTGTAGCTGCAGGCATCATAGGCCAAATAAAATTTCTTCTGGTGTCTTTGTTTTTGTCTCCCCTGTTGTCTTTGAGTTTCCCCAGAGACTTCTTAAATCGGGACTGAGATGTACAGGTCTTCCCGTTGTTATACCCTTGTTACTGGCTTTAGCGGTGGGCTTCCGCTCCAGTAAGCTGTGATTCTCTGTCTTCTCTGTATTTGCCTGTCTCTCTGATATTTGGGGCAGCGTTTGGCCCTTTAACATCAGTTCTCTTATGGATTGAGAAGAGTTGCTGATTTTCAGTTTGTTCAGATTTTTTCTTGTTGTGAGAGTGAGAGTGATGACTTCCAAGCTCCTTGCATGTCAACTAGAAACCAGAAGTCTTTATTGTTTCATTGCTATACATTTTTGGTATTAAATTATTGCTTTTTTTAATGAAATCTTGAGATATATTAAATCATAAATTCTCAGGATTACTTTTTGCATTTATTGCTATAAATTTTCCTTTAATACATATTGGTTTATCTCATGCTTTACAACAGATTCACTGGAATATATTTGAATTAAATAAATTTTATACAATATAATTGTTATGTACATACAAATTTGCACAACAAAACTTAAGTAGAGGGATGGATATGTATGTTATCTTGATTTTGGTTGTGGTTTCACAAACATATATTTTCTATATATATATATATGTATATATATATCTCCATCTTTCCACTCAAAGTTTGTTGGCAATTTTGTATTTTCCTCTCCTGATTCTGCCTCAACTCCTCCCTTCTTATGATGTTTATGTTATTGTACAAATCTTCATATAAACATATTTTTATTTTCTTGTATAAACAGCAAGGAATGGCATGTTTGGATCATCTGATATGTGTATCTTTATTTTATTTTAGAAAATGTCGACGTGTTTTGCATCCCGATTGTACTGTTTTAACGTCCTATTGGCAGTGTAAAAGAGTGACCTTTGCTCTATGTCCTTGCCAGGACTTGTTATGGTCATTATTTTTCATTGTAGTTCTTCTAATAGGCATACAGTGGTATCTCAGTGTCTCCCCAAATTGCATGGGTGTAACCAAGTCACAGTTCTTTCTATCCCAGGAAACACCAAGAAAGGGAGAAAATAGATCACGCCCTGCAACTAGTCCTTTCGTTTCCATTAATATTTTACGTGTATATGTTTTTGATTGAATGCAAGAACTGTGTAAGAAAAATTATAGAGATAATTGGAGGCTCTGGATTATTTTTTCTTCTTCCCTGGAGCATTTTCTTTTGCTTCTAAAAGGAAAAAGTTAAGTGGTGGCAGGAGTGGCGTTGGAGGGTTAGGATGTAGTTCATCTCATCACAATCAGAGATTGAGTCTTTATTTTTGTGTGGAAGGTTGGCCCTGAGCTAACATCTGTTGCCAGTCTTCTCCCACTCTATGTGGGATGCTGCTACAGTGTGGCTTCACAAGCAAGCACTAGGTCCATGCCCGGGATCTGAACCTGTGAACCCCAGGCCGCCGAGAAACGGAACGTGCGAACTTAACCACTGTGCCACCAGGCCGGCCCCACTTTCTCTCTTTGTATATCAAGCTTTTTAACATAAAGTTATTTATATAATTATGTATGTGTTGCCAGGATGTGGCGTGAGGATTTCCCTTACATTGCTGATATTGAATGTATGTTTCTTCTTCTTCAACTTTTTTTTCCCCCTTAATCAGTCTAGTCAGGGGTTTATGTAACTCTTTTCCAAAAAAAAAAAAAAGTTTTAGATTTTTCAATCTTTTTTTTGGTATTTCCTTTTTTTTTTTTTTGTGGAATATTAACCCTGAGCTAACATCTGCTGCCAATCCTCCTCTTTTTGCTGAGCAGGCGTGGCTCTGAGCTAACATCTGAGTCCATCCTCCTCTATTTTATACACGGGGTGCCTGCCACAGCATGAGTTGGTAAGCGGTGTGTAGGTCCGTGCCCAAGACTGAACCAGCGAACCCTGGGCTGCCAAAGCAGAGTGCATAAACTTAACTGCTACACCAATGGGCAGGCCCCCTTTATGTTTCTTTTAATATCACTCACAGACCTTAATTGTAGTTTCATTTCTATTACTGGTTTGGTATTGAATTTCTGATTTTTCCCCAATATTTTGAGATGGATAATCCGATCACAAATTTCAGGACTTCCTATTTTGCATTTTTTCCCATAAGTATTCCTCTAGCCACACATATTATGTATCTCACACTTTGTAACAGCTTCATTGAAATATAATTGAGTTTAAATAAACTTTACAACTTTAAATTGAGCAATATGTTTTGACATAGTATATGTATTTAAAAAATTATCACCAGAAGCAAAATGCTGTATATATCCATCCCTCCACTCAAGTGTCCTTGCATAGTTTTGTATTTCCCCCTCCTGTTTCTACCCTAACCTTCCTCCTTTCCTATGGTGTATACATTATTGTACAAGTGTGTGTATATTTTTATATTTCTTGGATGAACATGAAGGAATGGTATGGCTGGATCATATGACAAGTGTACCTTTAAGTTATTTTAGAATATGTCGAAGAGTTTAGCGATGTGATAGCACCATTTTCCATCCTACCAGCAGTGTATGAAAGTCTCAGTTGTACCACATCCTTTTCAGCACTTCTTATGGTCCTTTTTTCCCCATAGCCCTTCTAATAGGTGTGTGGTGGTATCTCACTGTCTATCTAAATTGCAAAGCTGCAACCAAGTCATACTTCTTTCTTTCTCAGGCATGCCTGGTAAGTGTAAAAAATAGATCACCATGGGGATGACAGTTTGGGGTGACCTGGCAATGGTGAACATCTAGGTTCTCCCCTGGAACTCTGATGGTGTGGATGAGGATGGTGTTTGTCCGGCATAGAGGTTCCATATGCGACACTGCTGCACGTAGGTGCCTCAACAAAGTCAGGTTATCTGATCATCCAAGACTTTTCCCCCTTCTTATCTCAGTGGACTCTAAAGCAAAAGCTCCTGACTATCAGCTTTGTTGGTTCCAGACTGGTATACCTCAGATGGAGAGAGCTGGAGAGAGAGTGAAAGGAGCTCAGCCTAATGGAATTTTTTATCATATAAGTACAACTACTGATCAGTTTAAAGTCCTGTTGCCTCTTCCCTGTGGGAATGCCCTGCATTAATTAAGTCCAGTTAATTTTTGCTTATTTTGCATTCTATTGCTGTGAAGATGAGAGCATTATACCATTACCCACTTCATGTCACTTCGTTGGCGTAATGGCATGCAGCCTGAAGTAGGTAAATCTTGTTTATTCGTGAGAACTATGTACGTCCTTTCCACTTAGCCAACAAGCAAGGCTATCGTTATAAGAAAAATAAATGAAGCCCACAAATTTTCTGTCTTGTTTGGCTGTGTCTTTCCTAGTCCTTTGTGTAGAGTGCAGGCTCTTTTTGAGCCTTTCTTTGTCTGCACCCTTTGGCATCATTTTCAGGTTGCCTGGTTTTTCCTATCCAGGTCTGGGATGTGTGAAGCAAAAAGAAACAGAACATACAAAAGAAAATATGGAAACGATCACCGCGTTGTTCCTTGACTTCTGAGCTTCCTTGTCAGTCTTCCTTAGTCTCTCCACCTTTCAGAGTATTTTTCTGTTCGTTTTTATATATACTGTCCAGGGATTTTAATTGTACTTAGGGAGAGAACTAGGGAAAGTCTGTCTATCTTCTGGGAAACAGACATCCAACTGTTGTTTATTCAAATGATCTTTACCAACAGTGGATTCTATTATTTTAATTTTTGTCATCATTTGCTTAATTTATTTTCATGTAATTATTTCATTCATCTCATAAATATTTCTTCAGTGTCAAGCATGTGAGAAGTACAGATGATATGCTGGAGTTAAATTATCGAGGGAAAGCCTAGTGGGAAAACAGGCAAGTAAATATGGAGTATATTAGAGAAAATAAGTTTGGTGGTAATTTGCTATCCAGTAATGGTAACTAGATTATTATCTATACATTTTTGTATTATGTGGAGTGGTTCCTCAAAGGATTTATATTTAAATTCTTTTCATCATCTCCACAGAATTAGATGGTATCACTTTCTGTAAATATAACTTCACTACACTACAATTCTATGTATGCTAGCTTTCTGTTGTGTTCTTGTTCTGTAGTTGACATCAATAATATCATTTATTTTTGCTTTAAAAAGTCATGTCTCTCAAATAAATAATAGAAAATATTAGTCTCTTATGTTTATCCATTTGTTTTCCCTGTCCAGTGTTCTTCACACCTGCCTGTAGCCCTGTAGTTCTTAGATTCCCTCAAGTGACATTTCCTTTTGGCCTGAAGAACTTCCTTGTTATTTGTTGAATTGTGTCACCCAAACAAGTCCTAACTCCCAGTACCTCAGAATGTGACCTTATTTGGAAATAGTGGCTTTGCAAGTGTAGTCACGTTAAGATGTGGTCATTAAGGTGGGCCCAAATTCAATATGGCTGATGTCCGTATTAAAAGGGGAAATTTGAACATAGACACAGGTATGCGTAGAGCGAAGGCTATGTGAAGTTCCTCCCGGGGGAATGCCACATGAAGATGGAGGATTTGGAGTAATGCATGTACAAGCAAAGGAATGTCAAAGATGGCCAGCAAACCGCCAGAAGCTGGGAGGAGGCCAGCAAGGATTGCCCTAAAGGCTGTGAAGGTTGCATGGCCCTGCTTACAGCTTGATTTCAGACTTCTGGCCTCCAGAACTGTGAGACAGTAAGTTTCTGTTTTTTTAAGCAATCCAGTTTATGATATTTTGTTATGGACCCTAGGAAACTAATACATTCCTTTAGCATTATTTGACTTGTAGTTTGGCCAGAAACAAATTATCTCGGGTTTGCTTATCAGGACGTGTCTTATTTTACTTTCAGTTTAGAAGGGTAATTTTGTTGAATATAAAATTCTGTGTTGAAAGTTGTCTTTTCGTTCATCATTGGAAAAATGATGCTCCATTTTCTCCGATTCTCCATGGATTCTGTGGAGAACACAGTCAACATTTAAATAATCATTCTTGGATAAGTAATATATCTTTATTTCTTTGAAGCTTTTGGTGGATATACATTTATTCAATTCTTTAAAATTCTTTAAATTGTATATATATGTCAAATATATTGTTTATTAATTAAATAGTTCAAAAACTTCACTAGCTATATTGTAAAGAAAAATGATTCCATTTGTGTAAAAAGGTTTAACTTTTGATCAACAATAGCAAAAAAAAATTCAAAGCAAAAAAAAGCTGTGTGAAAAGTACCGTAACCAAAACAGAACAAATTCCTTCTTATTATAATGTATAAATATATCTGCACTGTTTACATGCAAATAAAAATAATTTCAAAACATTCACAAGTACAATATGAAAAGCATATTAGCTATTTAATTTCTGCTCTGATCCTAATGTTGATCTGAATGTGACAGTGTATGAGGACAGGCAAAATCTCTTGATAAAGAATAATGATGGGCCAGCCCTGTGGCCTAGTGGTTAAGTTCACTGCACTCCACTTCAGTGGCCCAGGTTCAACTCCTGGGCACAGACCTACACCACTCATCAATGGCCATGCTGTGGCAGTGACCCACATACAAAAAATAGAAGAATTCTGGCATAGATGTTAGTTCAGGGTGCATCTTCCTCAGCAAAAAAAAAAAGAACACAAAAAAAAACAGAGAAAGAATAATGAAATGACATGTATTAACTGTAGAAAAATATTTTATATCTACCATACTTTTGTATGGTATCTTTTGCAGGTAAAATGATTTATATAATACACTTAATATGCATCAGAATCAATTTGGTACCACGCAATATATTGAACATAATTGAAAGCAATAAGAATTTATGTGTAATTATGTATATGTGTATATATAATGTATAGTAATTTTGGTGTACACTTTTTTTGAGGAAGATTAGCCCTGAGCTAACATCTACTGCTAATCCTCCTCTTTTTGCTGAGGAAGATTGGCCCTGAGCTAATATCTGTGCCCATTTTCCTCCACTTTATATGTGGGACGCCTGCCACAGCATGGCTTCTAAGTGGTGCATAGGTCCACACCCAGGATCCCAACCAGCGAACCCGTGGCCACTCAGTTGCAATGTACAAACTCAACCGCTGAGCCACCAGGCTGGCCCCATAAAATTTTTTTAATGATTATGAAATGATGGACTATGTAACAAATGAGATTAATAATATGTATCAAAGAATATATGAATAATAAATATATGTAGGTAATTACTATCTTAAGTATGCTTAATATTTAGTGTAAATCACTTAAGTAACAAGATACCTTTTTAAAAATCTTGATACCAGGGTATTGAGGGAGTACAAAATGGTAATGAGATTTTGGAAAGTAACTTAGTATCTTTTGACAAAGTTGTGAATTTCCCTACAGTTTTACACAGTAATTTGCCTTTTAGGACTGTATCTGACACAGCTACTCACACATATACGTTAAAGTATGGACACAAACAGCTATTTTTTGATAAATTATGCTGTGTTCATGCTATGAGATTCTATGCAGCTTTTACAACCAATCAGGTAGATGTTAAATCCTTACAGAGGACATCTCCAAGATATATTGCTAATTAAAAAGAAACTAATTATAATTTACTTTCAGCTATGTATACAATTATGTAAATACGTTATTCATGCAAATAAATGTTTATGTTTACATCTGCTTGTATAAACACTTCACTGCTAATCACAATTACTTCTGAAGAGGGATATGTATTAGCTTTTCTGAAAATTTTGTGCTGTGCACATGCAATATATCTGTGTCATAAAATGTATAAATCAAAACTTAATCACATGATAATGGCATCTTTCTAATACATTTTCTGTGCAGAACAGAATAAGAAGTTAGTCTTATAGACAGAAGGTTTAGAAAAGAGTTAGAAGGGAAAAATAAGAAAAATTTAAACAAGCTATGAGGAGAAAAAGTAGTTTAATTGTGAGCCCTTTATAAGAAGCTCACCTCTAATTAGTCAGTGACATCATTAAACTAGAAGCCATAAGTAAAATTGTCACAAAGAATGCTCTTTTTATTATTCCAACAGAATTAAAATGTCAAGTGTATGGTAAAGGGCCTCTGTTGCCATGATAGCAAAAAAATTGACAAGAGTAATCAGGGTTAAACCCTCTCAAATTTCACCTGATCCGTAAATAGAAAAAGCCTTAAACATATAACCTTGTCATGTAGGGGTTTTGTGTCATTTCTTATGATGCATTTAAAAAGCTTAGTAACGATTGCTATTAGGAAGTGTTTACTATTAGAAAATGTTGATGTTTGTATGGAATCCAGCAGTTTTGATAAATTTACTGCTTAATTCTAATGCGTTATCTATAGAATGCTTTTATATAATCTGGAAACATAAACATGTGATCTGTGATTAAAGGTGATTTAGTGTCTTCCTTTCTAATCATCATGCTTTTTAAAAAATTAAAAATTTTCTCTTTATTGCCCTGGCTATAAGCTCTCTAAAATTTTGAATTGAGCTGATGATAGTTGGTGATTCCTTGTGTCTTTTCTGATTGCAGGGGGATGTTTCAATATTTTACTACTAGCTATGATATCGGCTACAGTTTTTTAAAAGTCATGATTGTTGGATGGTAAATTTGGTTATATTGTTTCTCTTTGTTGTGATAGTAACAAGATTTTTGCTCTTCCTTTTGTTAAGGTGGTTTGGTTTCAAAACGTTTATCCCACCATAGTGCATGCTTCAATTAAACCCATGTTTGCTTGTTCATGGGATATTATACTTGAAATAACTTCGAGTTCTGTTTGCCAAACATGAGTTGTTTTGTTTTGAAAGGATATATACCCCTTTCGTGCTGGGTATATACCATTACATTTCCATTGTTATAATATTCTTATTTTGGTGTCAAGTTAGTAGGGATCTCATAAAACATTTTAGGGGAGCATTTTTGCTGAAGTCCTATCTTTATCCAATGGGCTGGTGAGTCCTTGGAAACATTACTCAGCTGCCTAGCTTTTCAGCTACAGCTTTCTGCTTGGTATCTTGGGTTTTCAATCTCCTCATTTGAGGAGAAATCTTATATGAGGAAAAGGGGTACCAAATTTGGTTCTCATCCCCTTTGCTGGTCTTTTCCCTGAGAGCTAGTCTTTTCAATGCTTGATTATTTGGGTTTATGATATCTTCCTTCTTTCACAGTTTTTCTCAGCAGAATGTTTCGTCTGAAATTTCTGGTCTGCCGTTACTAGAAGAAGGTATCTTCAAAACCACTATTTTTGAAATATATTTTAATGTGCATATATATTGCCCCTTACATCTATTTAATCCAATCTGTATAATAGGAATATAAACAATTTTAATTAAACTTTCTGTTTTGGGATAATTATGCATTCATTTAAAGATGTAAGAAATAATAGAGATACCCCATGTACCTTTTACCCATTTACAGCCAATTTTAACATCTTGCGAAAGTATAGTAAAATATATCAATCAGAATATCCACATTGATACATTCAAGATATAGATAATATTTCAGTCACCACAAAGATCCCTTGTGTTGCGTTTATAGGCACACTCACTCCCCCTCCCATCCGTGAATTCTGGCAACCACTACTCGGTTCTTCATTTCTAAAATTTTTCATTTCCAGATTGTTATATAAATACAATCATACTATATGCCAATCCTTTGGGATTGGCTTATTTCCGAATACATAATTCTCTAGAGATTCATCAAAGTTATTGTGTGTGTTGGTAGGTCGTTCTTTTTCCTTTTTGAGTAGTATTTCATAGTATGAATGTACCACATTTTGTTCAACCATTACCCTTTGAAGACTGTCTTCTTGTTGCCAGTTTTGGGCTAATACCGATAAATCTACCATAAACATTTGTGTACAGGTTTCCATGTGAACATAATCTTCATTTCTCTAGAATTATTATCCAAGATTGCAATTGCTGAGTCATATATTTCTAAGTATAGTTTTTTGAGAACGTGCCTGTTTTCCAGAGTGGCTGCAACATTTTACATTCCCACAGCAATATCAGAGATCCAGTTTGCCTCTATGTTGCCAGCATTTGTTTATGTCACTATTTTTTATTTTAGTCATTCTGATATGTGTAATGATGTCTCACTCTGGTTTTAATTTGCCTTTACCTGATGGCTATGATGTTGAACATCTTTTCATGTGCTTTTTGCCATCTGCACATACTCTTTGGTGAAATTTTTGTTCGTATCTTTTGCTCATTTTCAAATTGGATTGTTTATTTTAGATTGTTGAGGGCTTTTTTTTTTTTTTTGAGGAAGATTAGCCCCGGGCTAATATCTGCTGCCAATCGTCGTCTTTTTGTTGAGGAAGGCTGGCTCTGAGCTAACATCCGTGCCCATCTTCCTCTACTTTATATGTCAAGCTTGCCACAGCATGGCTTGACAAGCAGTGTGTAGGTCTGCACCCAGGGTCTGAACCAGCGAACCCTTGGCCGCTGAAGCAGAACGTGCAAACTTAACTGCTGCACCACTGGGCTGGCCCCTAGATTGTTGAGTTATCAGAGTTCTTTATATATTCTAGATACTAGTCTTTTATGGGACATATGGCTTGAAAATATTTTCTCCAAATTTGTAGCTTGTCTGTTCATACTCTTAATTGAGGATGAAACTTTTTTAATAGCAAAATCTTTAAATATTATGGAGTCCAAAGTATCAAGTTTTGCCTTTATAAGTCTTGTTTTTGGTGTCAAGTCTAAGAACTCTTTCCCTAGGCCTAGATCCAAAACTTTATTCCTGCTATTTTGAAATCAAATATTTTACATTTAAATCTATGATCCATTATGAGCTAATTTTTGTATAAGTCATGAGGTTTAGATAGAGGTTCATATTTTTGCCTATGGATATCCAATTGCTCTAGCATCATTTGTTGGAAAGTTTATCCTTTTCTCCATTAAATTTTTTTTCCAGCTTTATCAGAAAGTCAATTGGCTATATTGGTGTGGGGCTATTTCTGGGGGCTCTTTCCGTTCCATTGGTCCATGTATCTATCCCTCCATCGGTAACACACTGTGGTGACTACTGTAGCTATATAACATGCCTTGAAATTGGGTAGAGTGATTCCTCCAATTTATTCGTCTTTTTAAAAATAGTTTTTATGCTGCTTCTTTTGTCTTACCATATAAATATTAGAACAATCTTGTCTGGATCTTACAAAAAACTTTGTTATAATTTTGCTGTGATTAGGATTAAACCTGTATATCAATTTGGGGAGAAATGAAATGTTTATTTTACTACGTTGAGTATTACAATCTAGGAAGATGACTGTGTCTCCATTCTTTAAATCTTAGATTTCTTTAATCAGTCTTGTGTAGTTTTAACATACAAGGCCTGTACATCTTTTGTTTCCTTTTAATTACACCTAAGCATTTAATTTTTTCAGCAATTTTTTTTTTTTTGGTGAGGGAGATTGGCCCTGAGCTAACATCTGTTGCCAGTCCTCCTCTTTCTGCTTGAGGAAGATTGGCCCTGAGCTAACATCTGTGCCAATCTTTCCTCTATTTTGTATGTGGGTGACTGCCACAGCATGGCTTGATGAGTGTGTAGGTCTGTGCCCTGGATCCAAACCTGCAAACCCAGGCCACCAAAGTGGAGTACACCAAACTTAACCACTACACCAGGAGGCAAGCCTGTGCAATTTTAATTTTATTGTATTTTTAATTTTAGTTTCTGCATATTCATTGCTAATATATAGAGATAAAATTGATTTTGTTTATCTTGTGTCCTGCAAACTTGCTGAATTAATTTATTATACGCTGGAGGTAGATCTTTTGGGATACTCTATGTAGATATCATGTCATCTGTAAATAGGAACAATTTTATATCTCTCTTTCACATGTATACCTTTTATTTCCTTTTCTTGCTTTTTTGCCCTGGCTAGAACTTCCAGCACTGTGTTAAGTAAAAGTGCTGAGATACTTGCCTTGTTCCTGATCTTAGAGGGAAAGTATTTAGTTTTTCAGCATTAATTATAGTGTCAGCTGTTAGACATTTTGTAGATGCTCTTTATGAAGTTTAGAAAGTTTAACTCTATTGCTGTTTTTCTGAGAGTTTTTATCTTGAAGGAGTATTGAATTTTTGTCAGTTGTCTTTTCTTTATTGATTGATATGCTCATGTGATTTTTCTTCTGTAGCCTGTTAATATGTGGATTACATAGAATAGTTTTTAAATATTAATCACTCGTGTATCCCTGCAATTAACCCCACTTTGTCATAATGTATAAATATTTTTATATATAGGTGAGTTCTATTTGCTAGTATTTTGTTAAGGATGTTATGTCTGTTTCCAAAAGATATTAGTTTGTAGTTCTCTTTTTTGTACTTCTTTGTCTGGTTTTGTTATCAGGGTAATAATGGTCCCATGAAATGAATTTGAAAGTGTATCGTCCTATTTGCTATTTTTTTTCTATTTCTATTGCATATTTTGAAATGCTGTGCATTTATTTTCAATTGTTTCAATGAATTCTTTTATTTT
The DNA here is from genome assembly GCF_041296265.1 of Equus caballus. Lineage (NCBI taxonomy): Eukaryota > Metazoa > Chordata > Mammalia > Perissodactyla > Equidae > Equus > Equus caballus. The sequence goes on along the minus strand of NC_091715.1, from coordinate 21,678,348 downwards.
CCTCTTCGACCCATGGATTATTTATAAGTGTATTTTTTTGTTTTTGCAAATATTTGGAGATCTTCCTGTTGTGTTTTAGTTACTGAGTTCCAGTTTAATTCCATTGTGGTAAAAGAACACACTCTTACGATTTCAATTCTTTTAAATTTGTTAAGATTTGTTTTATGTCCCAGATTATGGCGTATTTGGTGTATGTTTCATGGACACTTGAAGTAAATTTGTACTCTGCTGTCATTGGGTACAGTGTTCCAAACTGTTGTTTAGATCCTATTGGTTAATGGTACTGTTGATTTCTCCCATATCTTTCCTGAATCTGTGTAGTGTGCTGTCACTTGTTAAAATTGGAACGTTGGAGTATTCAGCTATGATTTTGGATTCTTCTGTTTCTCGTTTCACTTGTCTCTGTTTATTTTCCCATATTTTGCAGCTGTGATGTCGGGTATATACACATTTAAGATTGCTGTAGCTTCTGGTTCAATTGACAAGAATTTTGTTTTTATAAAATGTGCCTCTCTGGAAAATTTCTTTGCTCTGAAGTGTGCTTTATCTGATATTCATATAGCCATTCCTGCTTTCTTTTGATTATTGTTGGCATGATATATCTTTTCCAACACTTGTTTTTTCAGTCTGCCTATATTATTATATTTGAAGTGAGTTTGTTGTAGACAACAAATAATTGTCCTGTTCTTTTAATCCACTTTTCCAATATCTGTCTTCTAATTGACATGTATACACCATTTTCATTTAAAGTTAATATCAGTGTTAGGATTTCAGTGTTCCCTCTTTTCTTATTATCTCTATTTTTGTTTCTCCTTTTCCCTTTTTCTGCCTTCCTGTGGGTATTTGAACAATTTTTAGAGTTCAATTTTTATTTATCTGTGGTGTTTTTGAGTGTACCTTTTTGCGTCACTCTTTTTAGTGATTACCATGGACGTTATGTATGTAAATATAAAAGATACACACACATATCTTATCACAGTACACTAGTGTCATCATTTTACCACTTTGAGTAGAGTGCAGAAACTTACATATTTTACATCCCTTTACCCTCCTTCTTTTATAACATAGTTGTCAAATATTTTTTTCTATGTACTTTGAGAATCAGATCAGAGTGTATTATAATTTTTGCTTCAATCATCCAACCTAGTTTAGAAAACTCAAAAAGAGAAGAAAAGTCTATTTTATTCACTCATGTATTTTTTTTCTTACCTTGTTCTTCTTTTCTGATGTCCCAAGATTACTTCTTTTATTACTCCTTTTTATTTAGAGAACTTTCTTCAGCCATTCCTTTAGTGTATTTTGCTGGTGACCAATTTTTTAGTGTTTCTTCATCTGAGAATGTCTTGGTTTTCACTTTATTCCTGAAGGATATTTTTGCTGAATATAGGATTCTGGGCTGCCAGTTATTTTCTTTTAGCACTTAAAATTTTTGTGTCACTTCCATCTGGTCTTCATTGTTTCTGATGAGAAACTCGACCCCTTTTGAATGTTTTTTGCCCTATAGGTAAGATGTCATTTCTCTCTTGCTATTTTCATAATTCTTTTTGTCTTTAGTTTTCAGAAGTTTGACTGTGATGTGTCTTTGTGTGGATTTCTTTGGGTTTATGCTTTTAGGAGCTGGCTTATTGAATCTGTATGTTCATGTCATTTGACAAATTGCAAAGTTTTCAAGTATCATTGCTTCAAATCCTCTTTTATCCCACTCTCTGTCCTCTCATCATGGGATTCCAATGACATGAGTCTTTTGTTATAGACTCACAGGTTCCTATGTCTTCATTTATTTTTATTTTTCAATCTATTTCCTCTCTGTTGGTCTGATTGGATAATTTCTCTTTTTCTGTCTCCGAGATCATTGATTATTTCCTCTGACACCACAGCAGCAGGGGGAATTTAGAGGTACTGCCTCAGTTGCCAGGTGTAGAAGTTTAGATTTAGATTTCTCCCGTGGCCCTGACTGACTTGCAAATGAGGGATGCTCTTGATTACTGCTGATGGAGGTTGGGAGTTCTGGCTCCCTACTAGGCCTTCATTAATACCTCCCTGATAGGAGAAATAAGAGTGTCAGGTTACAGCTCCTCATGTGGACTCCGCTGACACCATGCAGAGTGATTTCTTTAAAATGGGCTCTGGTGAAAGTCATTAATCTCCACTAAGCCTCCTCTGACACCAGCCCAGCAAGGAAGGAAGAGTCACCTCATTACTATCCAGGGAGTGGAAGTCCGGTCTCTTCACAGGATCTCCATGGACACCATGGTGGGGGAATACTTTTTACCCAGCAGATATGAAAGTCTCAATTCCTACTTGGCTCTTTCTGACATCATGGCATGGGGAGTTTGAGGAGATTAGTTACATCCTGGTGAGTGTGGGAGCCTAGGCTCCCCACAGGCCTTTGCTGGCGTGGGAGAAGATGGGATCTTCATTTTGTCTGTCACACTATGGGAGTAGGATACTTATTGTTTTAAAGTTTTATGTCTTGTTAGGCTGTCCTTTTCCTACTCTTTTTCTAAAGCTTTTTTTTGGGAGGGGAAGGCTTTTTTTGACTACACCCTTTGTTGTTTACAGGTTGCTGGATTCTTCAGCTTCCTGTCTGGTATGTATGAGCAAAACCAAAAAAAAAGACAAAAACAGAGACTTCACCATTGTGTTTTTCCATGGATCCTGGTGTCCCTAACCAGTCTCTCTTGTTCTCTCCACAATTGAGAGTCTTGTTATGTTTGTTTTATATATGACATCCGGGTTTTTAGTTGTTTTAGGTGGAGAAATAGGGAAAAGCATGTCTATTCCATCTTCTTCGAAGCCAAGATCTAACAATTTTTTTTTTACCCAAATGATCTTCACAAATAGTGGATTTTTTTCCAGTATGTGCTTAACTTTTTTCAACCTAGTTACTTCATTCATCCCATAAATATTTCTTCAGTTCCTAACATGTGTCAAGTGTAGACCATGAACTGGAGTTACATTATTGAGGGAGGGCCTACTGAGAAAACAAGTAAATGGGTGTTATTATAGAATAAAATAGAAGTTGAGTGGTAATTTGTTCGGCAATAACTAGAATATAGCTGTATATTTTTGTGTTATTTTTAGTGGTTTCTCAAGGGGTTGGTATTTGGATTCTTTACTCTTCATGTTCTACTTAGAGTTATGTCACCTCATGAAATATAAAATACTGTTGTGCTTTGGCAAAATGTATTTTACATGCAAAATTATTTATATAAACATAATACATAGCAGAAGCAATTAAGTACCAGACAATATTTAGAACATAAGTGCAACAAGTGTTTATGCACCTAGCTATCTGTCAATATTTATGTGTGTGTATATATATAGGCTTAATGTGTACTGTGTATATATGCTTAGTGTACTGTAATTTTGGCAATCAAGTAATTATGAAATGATAGAAGAGTACTTAACAACAATGGAATTAGTAACATCCATCAAAGGATATACAAAAAATAAATATAAATGGGCGATTACCTCTTAAATATGCTTTACATTTAGAGTAAATGTGTTATAGTTATAGTAAGGAGAATATTACCCACATATTTTTGTGTTATGTTTGGTGCTTGCTCAAGGAATTGATATTTAAATTCTTTACTTTTCATTGACTACTTAGTTTTACACAGTATCATTTCTTGTAAATGTAACCTTATAACCAGATGTTACATTTATTTCCCATCCCTTTGTGTTCTTGTTGTATTATTTGCATCTATAATATAATTTATCACTTTGCTTTGAAGAATCAATTGTCTTTCAAAGAAATAAAAAATGTTAGCTTTTTATAATTATCCACATATTTTCCTTATCCATAGCTCCTTATTCCTATCTGTACATCTTAGTTCCCATCAGATATCATTTCCCTTCAGCCTGAAGAAGTCCATTAGCATCACTTGTATTACAGGTTGACCAGTGACAAATCGTCTCAGGTTTGGTTATGTGGCTGTGTCTTATCTCATTCTCAGTTTGGAGGGATAATTTTGCTGGATATAGAATATGGGTTGAAAGTTCTGTCTTTTCTGTCATTGGAGTGATGCTCCCCCATTATCTTTGGTTCTTCTTGAATTCTGTTGAGAAGGCAGCCATCATTTAAATCATCATTCCCTAGTAGATAATGTATTTTTATTTCGTTGAATTTTTTGGTGGATACACATTTGTTCAATTCACTAATATACTTTATATTTCATATAGATGTCCAATATACAGTTTATTCATAAATATTTCAAAAACTTTAGCTATTTTATCAGTGAAAATTATTCTATCTAAGAACATAACTTATTTAATTAACAAGAACAAAAAGATCAAAAGCAAAAGAGCCACATGAAAAGCACTAAAATAGAATAAAACTGTTTATTAACAAAATTTATAAAAATAGCTGCATAGAGATATACAAATTAAAATAATTTAAACACCTTCATAAGAAATATGTTAACAAAGTTTGTTACTACAATTTCTAATCTAGTGCTTATGTTCACCTGGATATGATAGTATATGGGCAGATCCAAGAAGACGCTAAATTTCTCAATAAAGAATAATGGTCATCTATATATGTGTGTGTATGTAAAATTGTTTTAGTATTCAAATAATTAATAAATGATAGACTAACAAAGATAATTAGTAATTTGCACCTAAAAATATATAGAAAATAATTGTAAATGTACCATTAGTATATTAATATGCTTAATACTCAATGTAATCTTTTAAAGTAACATGATAGCCTTTTTTATCTTGATAGCAGATTATCAAGAAAGTATAAAATGGTACTGGGTTTTTGGAATGTAATTTGTAATTTTTAGCTAAATTGTAAGTACATAGTATTTTGCACAGTAACTTTCCTTCTAGGACTGTATCTGACAAAGCTGCTCACATATGTGCTTTAAAATACGACACAGAAAAGACAAAGTAAATGCCACTGAACTGTTCGCTTTAAAGTGATTTATTTTATGTTATATGAATTTCACCTCAATTTTATGAAAATAAGAAAAGGAGGGAAAAGAGGCAAAATAGCTTTTAAAAAAATTGTGCTGTTCCTATACTATTTTTACTATGCAGTTATTACAATCACTCATTTAAATATTAAATATTTACAGAATTCATCTCCAAGATTTATTGCCAATAAAATGAAAGCAAATTGTAGTTTACTTGCAGACGTGTACAAATATATAAATTAATGATTCACCACACATGTGTATATATACACACACATATTTCAGGGCATATAGGGATATGTATTGGCTTTTTTTGGGGGGGAGGTGAGGAAGATTGGCCCTGCGGTAACGTCTGTTGCCGGTCTTCTTCTTTTTGCTTGTGGAAGATTGTTGCTGAGCTAACATCTGTGCCAGTCTTCCCCTATTTTGTGTGTGGGTCATCTACACAACATGGACCAACGAGCTGTGTGCAGGTCTGCACCCGGGATCCAAACCTGCAAACCCTGGGCCACCACCGAGTGGAGCAGATGAACTCAACCACTATGCCACTGGGCTGGCCCCTGTATTGGCATTTTTTGAAAGTTTTACACTAGACACATGCCATGTGTATGCAAGAAAAGATGTAAATAAAAACAAATAGTCATATGATGACCTATTACTAATAATTGTTTTGAAAGATCTACACCATCTTCTTTTCCAAGTAGTACAGAATAGCATAAGAAGTTAGGCTTATAGACAGTTAGAAGAGTTAAAAAGGAAAACATACTATGAAAATATAAAAGAAAGATATGTGGAGAAAATAATTTAATTTATCTGTGAACCACCTGAGAGAAGCTGAACTCTAGTCAGTGAGATCATTAAACTGTGGGCCATGAGTAAAATTATCACAGAGACTACCCATTTTTATTGTTACACTTGGATTAAATATCAAATGTGTTACAAATTTTATCTTATCTACTGAAGTCTCTGTTACCATATCAAAAAATGACAAAAATATTCAGAAACTGTAACTCTTTAGTTTTATTTGATAAATACATAGAAAATTCCTTAAAATATGACTTTATCATGTAGAATATTTGTGCAATTTCTTATGATGTTTCTAAAATGTGTATTAAGAATTGATATTCTTAAAAAAATATGTTTATGCTTAACTGAGTGGAATGTAACAAATTGGCTAAATTCTCTAAGCAATTCTAATGTATTACCTACAGGTTGTTTTTAATCTGTAAACATAATCATGCTCTTGAGTAAAGTTGTTTTCATTTCTTCCTTTCAAATCTTTATACAGTTTTTCTTTTTCTTGCATTATTGCCCAGGCTAGGACCTCCACAAAATGTTGATTAGAACTGGTGATAGTAGGCATCCTTTCCTCAGTTTTCATCTCAATGGGAAAATTCTAAATATTTCAATCATGATATTCTTCAGTTATCTAAGTTATTATTTTTAATCATAAGTGAATGGTAATTTTTGTCAAATCATTTCAATATCTATTGTGATAAGACATGGTTTTGTTGTTTTGTTAAAGTTATTTGATTTTTAAACATTGAATCTACAATAATTCATTCCTTGGTTAAACCAAATTGCTCATGTTGTGATATGTATTTGATGCATCTTAGGACTTTGTCAGAAAAAACTTTTGTTGTTGTTTCTTATGAGGGATATAAGCCTGAGGTTCTCCTTTTTTATAATATCCTTAATAGTTTGATGTAAAGTTTATACAGATCCCGTAAACCATTTTGCAGAGTGTTTTTACTCTTTCTATTCTGTGGAAGAGGTCGTACAAGATTGATTTTCTTTCTTTCTCAGTTATACAGGAAAGTTCATGGCTTGGGGCACCAGGCATGGAAATCATTTGTAGGAAGTTTTGTTAGGCAAAATTTACTTGATAGATGTAGGAATATTGATATCTCCTAAGGTTCTTGGACATATGTGTGTTTCTTTTCCAATTCTGTCATTTTGTGCAATTTCAAATGTATTGGAATGAATTTCCTTATGATATCATTATGTATATGTCTTGAGGGTTTGTAGTATTATGTTCTCTATATTCTTGGTATTGATAATATGAACCTACTTGTTTCATGATCAGTCTTCTCATAAGTCTGTCATTTTTTTACCATTTTACAAAAATAAAACCATTTGAATTTGTTGATCTCTTTGTAATTTTGTTCAAAATTTATTTCCCTGATCTTAATATTATCATTTCATTTCTTTTTTTTGATACTAAATTACTGTTTCTTCTTTATCTTCTCGAGGTGGATTATCAGCTCTTAAGTTTTCCAGATTTCCTCTCTTGCGTTTAATGCTATACAGTTTCTTTAGACACATCTTTCCATACATCTTATGCATTTTGTAACAGCTTCACCGAGATACAATTGACTTAACCTGTACAACGTTAAAATTCACAATATAAATTTTGAAATATGTATACATTTGTGAAATCATCACCACAATCAATAAAATCCATCCCACATGTCCAACTTTCCTTCTGCATCTTTGTATTTCCTCCCTCTTAGTCCTGCCCAAGACCTTTCCCCTTCCCATGAAATAAACATTCTTGTAAATGTCTTTTTATGGACATACAATTCTTTTCTTTTTGGCATAAGCTTCAAAGAATGGAATGGATGAATCACATGATTGGTATGCCTTTAAGTTATTTTGGAAAATGTCAAAGTGTTTTGCACCATGCTTGTATCATTGTACACTCAACCAGCAGTGTATGAGACTTGCGATAGCTCTATATCCTTGCCAACATTTGCAGTGGTCAATATTTTTAGTTTTAACTCTTCTAATAGGTATGCAGTGATATCCCAGTGTCACTCAAAATTGCATAGGTGTAACCAAGTCATTGTTCTTTCTTCCCCAGGAATCCTAGTAAATGGAGTAAGTGGATCACTGTCCTGATGCTAATCCGTTCATTTCCATTCATATTTTACACGTATGGTTCTTTTGTATGGCAAGCTGGATTTTCTATATGAAATACTGTGGAGATAATTGGAGAGATCAGGGAGTATTTTCTTTTGCTTCTGAGAGGCTGTTAACATGGAGGCAGTTCGTCTAATAGCAATCAGGGATTGAGAAGCTTGGTCTCAGGTTTTGTCATAAGTTTTCTCCTTCTGTTCATATCAACATTTAGGTAATAACCCCTCAGGGATGTCAGTTGAACCCCTGCATTGTTTCCTAGAGCCTCTCCTTCTTCGTGCATCCTCAGGTCCAGGTTGTTTCTCCTGGGTTGATGAGACTGTTGGAAGCCCTGGTCTGTTGCTTAGCTCCTCAGCTCCAATTTTCTGCTTAACATCTCAGCTTCTCAGCCACCTCCTGTGAATCAACAAAAGCCTGGAGGGAAAAAGGGTGCCAAATTTAGTTATCGCCACCTGGGCTTCTCTTCTCATTGAAATCCTGTCTCTTCAAACACTTGTTTCCTTGGATTTGTGGTGCTTTCAAACACATGTTTTTAATATGTTTCCAGCTTTCCTAATTTTTGGTGGTAGCGTGGTTAGGCTGTAAAGTCTGGACTTTACATTGAGTCATTACTCAAAGCTTGTATTTCTTTTTTTTTGTTTTTTGAGGAAGATTAGCCCTGAGCTAACATCTGTTGCCACTCCTCCTCTTTTTGCTGAGGAAGACTGGCCCTGAGCTAACATCTTACCCATCTTCCTCTATTTTATGTGAGACGCCTGCCACAGCATGGCTTGACAAGCGGTGGGTAGGTCTGCATCTGGGACTCAAACCAGTGAACCCCAGGCCACAAAAGTGGAATGTGCAAACTTAACCGCTGTACCACCAGGCAAGCCCCTCAAAGCTTATATTTCTACAAACATTATTTCTTAAAATATATTTTAGGTTTGTAGTCATTTATTTTTCCGATAGCCTATTAATCTAATCTGTATGTCAATTTATTTAAGGCAAATGATCTTCCCAAGAAGTGCATCTTTTTTTGTTTACATTTTACTTAATTTGTTTCACTTAAAGATTTCATTGATTCCAATAAATCTTTCTTCAGTTCACGAAATGTGTCAAGTGCAGGTCAAGTGATATTGATACTTTATTGAGGGACAGGCTAGTGGGAAAAATATGAGTAAATAGGGTATATTATTAGAGTACACTTAGGGGTAATTCATTATCCAGCCATAGTACCAGATTATTACCTGTGCCTTCTTGTATCATATTTAATTGTTGCTCTAGAATTTAGCATAAGAATCTTTATCTTATCCTGGTCTACTTTTGAATTATGATAATACTGCCCCATGTAAATATAATCTCACAACACTACATTCCATTTAATCCCCTTTCTTTTGTGTCTTGTTGTCATATATTTTACATATACAATACTATTTACCACTTTTGCTTCATAGAGTCAGATGTATTTCAAAAATAAAGATAAGTTGTCTTTTACATTTATGCACATATTTTCCCTCTTTAGTGGTCTTCGCTCTCTCTTGGAGTTCCTCATGTCCATGAGGTATCTTTTCCTTTGGCCTGAAGACCTTGCTGTAGTATTAACGTGTATTACAGGTTGTCCAGCATCAAATGGCCTCAAATTTGATTATGTGAATATGCCTTTATTTCATTCTCAGTTTGGAGGGATAATTTGGATAGATATATGATTCTGGGTTGGCAGCATTATTTTTTCTTTTGACATTGGAAAGATACTGCTCCATATTCTCTGGTCTCTGGGGGTTCTGTTGAGAAGGAAACCATCGATTTAATCATCATTCCCAGGTAGGACATTCATCTTTGTTCCTCTGGAAAGTATATTTTTTAAAACGTCTTTGGATTGCAGCAGTTTAAGTATGATGTACCCATGTGAATATCTGTTTTTATTCAACCTGCTTTGATTCCATTGATTTTGGATCTGTAATTTGACCTATTTTGAAAAATTTGGGAATTTTTGACCAATTTTCTACATGTTTTTTCTGATGCATACCAGTTCCACTTCACATTGGACTCCAATTAAACCTATGTTTGATGACTGAATATTATCTCACAGGTCACTGTAGGTCATTCTACTCTGGATAGGCCAGAACCCCACAGTCTTTGGGTACTACAAGACCTCTGGTATCACTGTTCCTGTCTCAGACTCACATCCACTGTCTGCTAGGCTTTGATGTGTCTTGTGTACATGTGCAGCCCCACTCTTGATCAAAAACTTATTGTGAACTCCCACACACACTTCTGCCCTGGTCCTGTGTTCAACTCCCTCATCTACAGTGCTATACCCAGCTGCATTAGCAGCCCCGAATTCCAATCTCTGCTTCATCAGCTCAGCAATACTTCCATGCTCTGCCTGATCTCAAACTCCCTGCCACAGGGAAATTTACCCCATTCAGAGGGCCTGGGCAAACTTGAGGCTCTCACCCTGACAATGCCTTGTGTTGGTGAGGAACTCTCATATATTGCTTGTGGGAGAAGAAATCGCAACAAGGACTCTGGCAAAGTTTTGGCACCTCTGTTAAGCTGAATAGACTCATACAGTATGACTCATTAATTCTACTCTGACTTTTATAATTATCCTAAATATGCACGTGTGCCAAAAGGTATTTAGAAACTCTAATTCCTAATTTCCCTAAATTGGAAACAACCTATAAGTTCACCATCTCTAAGAAAGGATAAAAAGTGGTATATCAGGGCTGGCCTGGTGGCAAAACGGTTAAGTTCACGTGCTCCACTTCGGTGGCCCAGTGTTCACTGGTTCAGATCAGGGGAGCGGACCTAAGTACCACTTATCAAGCCATGCTGTGGCAGGCGTCCCACATATAAAATAGAGGAAGGTGGGCACAGATGTTAGCTCAGGGCTAATCTTCCTCAAAAAAAGTGGTGTATCATATAATGTACTGTCATACACCAATGACTTTGAACGAACTTCTACATACAACATGGATAAGTATCATGAATGTAATGTTGAGCAAAGGAATCCAGAACCCTCAAAAATCATACTGTCTGAAACTATTTATGTGTTTCCAAGACAACTGTTTTGTCACGAGTTGAATTGTGAAATCATACTCATATGAATGGTAGACCTTATTCCAAATTTTAATAATTATTCAGAAGATAGAAGCAAACATTCAGCCAAAATGAAAAATATTTTGGGGAGCAAGAAAGTATCAGACAGAGCCCCTACTAGTGCTCATTTTCTTCCACATCAGGACGTGTTTTGGTTTCACAATAAAAGATGAGTTGTGATGTTGAGTAATGTTTGTGAAAATATTATTTACAAAAGGGAGTCATTTAATTTTTTTGGCCCATTCCAGTTTCCACTGTTAATTACCCAGCCTCTGTTAATAACACTATCTCCCATTCTCTAGCAAGCCGTTCTCCGTAGATCCCTAGCTTCGAGGGTAGTTTACAGTATACAACCTGGACAGACAAGGAATACCCTGGAAAAACAGTAATATCTATTAACATGTTTACAAGGAGTTATTATCAATGTCATTAGCACTTTTACTGGGAGGTCATTTACTCTTATCAGACATTCCATGTAAGGAATACTTACAGGCGCACTCATTCCTTTCCTTCCTAACAGGCACAAAAAGTCTAAGATCTTAGGAGTCAGGAAAGTGGTTACTATGGGGAAAAGGGAAGGTATAATGATGGGAGATGGAAAAAAGGATTTACCTCTTTTATTCATCTGGAAGTCTGACAATGTTTAATTCCACATCTGGATGGTGTTTACACAGCTGTGTTCTCTTTGGCTAGCTCCCTGGCCCTGATCAGTTGGTATTATTGCACTTTTCTCCATTTGTATTATGCTTTGAAGGTAAACAAAAATGGCATAGAAATACCAGAAATATAACCTCAAAAAGCAAGTGAATGATCAACCCCAAATTTTGGATGTGTGTGTGTGTGTATGTGTGCACGCACCTGTGTTTACCTAAGAGAAGCCAAAGTGATGTAATTGGGGAAGTGCATGTATGGGGTCCCAAAAGCCTTGGTCATATTTTATTTCTGGTGGATATAATTTGTCTCCTTTATTAATATTCATTGTGCTTCATATCTATGTCAGATATATAGTTTTCTAATAAAATATTTCAAAGATTTCAAAAGGTATCTTTTTAATTAAAGTTATTTCCTTTATGTGAAGTAAAGGGTACATAATTTGACTGACAATAGAAGTAAAACCAAGTAAAGGGAATAAATGGTAGAATAAAATATCAGAAAAGCCAAAAAAATCCAAGTTTAAAAAATCACATTAAAATAACCAAAAATTAAACTATACTCAAATTAAAACATTTTAAGCATATTCCTAAAGAAAATTTCAAAGTGATTTTTTTCTGTTAATTGGTGATCTGAATCTACTGTTGACCTGGAGGAGAAATTATATGAGAACTGGCAAGTTCTATTGATATAGAATAGTAAATTGACACTTGTATTATCTATAGCAAAATATTCTATTTCTACAGTGCTTATATAATATGCAACAACATTCAGTTCTGAGAAAATATTTCATGTCTACAATAATTTATGTAGCCTTATTACTTAAAGAACATTAAATTAAAATGCAATACTTTTTTAATCTCTTTTTTTTCAATCTACTAGATTTTGTAAGCAGTGTGAAATGGTACTGAATTTTTGAAAAACTATTTAACATTCCATGGCAAAATTTCGAGTTACATATCCTTTGCACAGTAATTCCACTTCTAGGATTGTACAGCTGTTCAAGCAAGTGCACAAAAGTATGGGTACACAAAAGGCAACAGAGCAACTTTTAAATAAATTACGATGTATTCATAGTATGATTTCTATTCAACTTCTGCAGTCAATCAAGTATGTCTATATATGCTTACACAAAACATCTTCAAGACATATTGCTAAGGAAACAAATGCATTGTACTTTAATTTTAGTTATGTGTACAAATATAGAAATATGTATGTTAATGTATGTTAATATCTTTTCATATACAGACTTTACTGTTAATCTTGGTTATTTCTGAGAAGGAATATGTATCTGCAGTTTTTCAAAACCTTACACTGAGTGCACTCTGTATCTCTAATAAAAGAAAAAAACATAGAAATAGTCACATGATGGCATATCACTAATGATTAGTTTGGAAGATCTACTCCATGCTTTTTCTTCTTTTATAAGTTATACAGAAGATAAGATGTTATATTTAAAGAAAGTGGAATTAGAAAAGAGTTATTTAGGAAAGAAATAATAGGGAAATACATAAACAGGCTATGTGGAGAAAATGATTTATTTGTGAACCACTTAAAAGAAGCTGACCTCTATTTAGTGAGATCATTAAGCAAGGGGTTGTAAGTAAAGCAGTCACATGGAATAATCTTTTGTTGTTCCATTAAGATTAAATGTCATGTGTAGTATGAAGTTTATTGTATATTAAGGGTCCCTATTCCCATGATACCAGGAAAAATGACAATAATGATCAGGGTTGTGATGACACTCAAATTTTATATGATAAATATATAGAAAAAGCATTAAAGTATAACTTTGTACTGTAGAGTTTTTGTGCCATTTCTTATGATGTGTGTAAAAACCTTATGAAGGATTGTTATTCTCAGAAAATACATTTGTGTCGAACTGTATGATGGGACCACGGCCAAGTGCAGAGAAGCACTGAGGTGCCATCAAAGTCACTGGATGATTCAGTATATTTTGAAAGGGAAGAATATAGTGTATAAGAAAGACCAGCTCCCAGAAATAATTTCTTAAAGCACAGTGCTTAGTTTGTGTGTGATTACGTATAGAAATTGAAAAAATAATTAGTTGTAACTTGGACCAGAATAGAGTCCAGTTATAGTAGATATTCAAATTTGAGAAAATGATTCTGATGGTTTTGAATGTGCCTGCCTTCCATTTAAAGGGAGGCACACTTGTCAATAAATGGCCACATTTATGGAAATCCACCTTGAGAGAATAGCGTAAGGTAATGCTCAGGGCTGGATTATAGAAGGGTGACTCTAAGTTTCAATTGTGCCATTCTCTCTCCATAAACTTGGGAAAATCACTTTGCTTCTCTGACCTTAGTGTCTTTTTCTCACATATGTGAAGAAAACTTCTTAAGTGCTTAAATTCTATGGGATCTTTATACTCAAGCATATGGCACAAACATGAACATAACCCACAATGTTCCACAGCGATGCTAACATTTAAATCTTCAGCAAATTATACCCCCTACCTTCTATATAAGCATGCCATTTTAAAGTAATCATAAAAATGAAAACTCTCCCCCTGGTTTAAAAGATTCATGTAGAATACTAGGCTATAGAAAATTTAGTAAAGTTATCAGATAACCTAAATACTCTGAAACAATAGAATCATATGAACTCACGTATTAGCAAATAAAGTGTAGTTGTCACAAGCTGTCAACCTATCTTTAATTTCCCAGTAGAATATCTTCACCAAGTTACTGTACGGCTTCTACTTGAACTTTAGTGGCAGGAAACCACAATTTTCAGAATGTCCTTAACATTTACCAGTAGGTTTCTCATTATTATTTAACTGGAATATAACTTTCTATTAATTTTCCCCATTAGCCCCGTGTTTTATTTATGCCTTTGCAGAACATGCTGAATTACTGGAAATGCTTGGGTTTGACTTGGGTTCACATGGTATAGGACTGCATGTCCTTCAAAGTGGGAAGAATTGATGACCCGAAAAAAAAAGAATTTTCCATTTAATAAACTTTGGACACCATTCCAATTGTTCTTAACTTAATTCCTATCAACAATTTTCCATAGTTTGCTGTGTAAAGAACTTGCCCAAATTCCAATAAATTTTTACCCAGGAGTTTGATAATATTTGAGGTTGTTGTAAATCGTATTTGTAATCAATTTAATTTTCTAATTATTTGTTGCTGGCATTTGGAACTGCAATTACAATTGATTTTTTATTAATCATGTATCCAGAAATCTTCCTAAATTCGCTTGTTAATTCTAATATTTAATATGCAGATTGATGTTAGATAGTCTAGAAATATACTCATCCAATATGTGAATAATGGCAGTTTCATTTCTTGCTTTCCCATCCTTATGTCTTTATTTTTCTTTTTTGTATATTATTGCCCTAAATAAAGATTGAATTGAAATGGAGATACCAATCCTTTCTTCATTCCTGCTCTCAGGGGAAGATTTAAATACTTCAGCACTTATTATGATATTAACTGCAGTTTTATGAATTATTTTATAATCCTAAATCGGTGATATTATGTCATTTTTTCATCTATTACAATAATTGCACTATTATGTTCCTTTGTTTCACTGAAGTGATTTGATTTCAAAGTGTTAATCCAACAAGAATTCATTCTTGGATAAAACCCAATTTGTTCATGGTGTATCAGACTTGATGTAACTTTGGATTCAGTTTGTTAAATGTACATCTTTTTTTTGTATTTGGTCGTGAGAGATATAACCCTCTGATTGTCCTTTTTATGTGATATCCTGCTCAGTTTGGTGTAAAGTTTTTACAGCACTCTTGAAACATTTGGAGGGGTTGCCTACTCTTTCTATTGTCTGGAATGTCTTGCATAAGGTTGGTGTCATTTCTTTCTCAATTGTAGGAGAATATTCACCAATTTAAGCACCCAAGCATGGACTCACTTATAGAAGATTTTTCAAATAAATTGAAGAGGTTCAATTTATTTAATAAACATAGGGCTATGCAAATTTCTGAAGTTTTCTTTTTTGTTCAGTTGAGTTTTACCTTTCATATAATTTCAAATTTATTAGTATAAAATTGCTTACATTTTGTCTCTGTTTCTAGATTCTGTAATGATGACATTTCTCATATAAATAATGTCTTTCTTCCATTCCTGATGAATGAATCCTTTAATCATAATGAAATGTCCCTCTTTATCTCTAGTTGCCTTCCTTTCCTGGAGGTCTTGTTTATTTGGCTTTAATTTACCCATCCCAGTTTTCTTATGGGTAATTTTGCATGGTATTTCATTGTCTATACTATTACTTTCAACCTGACAGTGTCTTTCAATTTAAATTGCCTCTCATATAAATGGCATATAATTGGAACTTGCTTTTTTCTTGTCTGAAAAACTTTGTTTTAATTGGAATGGACTTTTAAAAAAATTATTTTTATTAATATAGATTGATTTACGGTTGTCTATCTTGTCCTTCATTTTCTATTTTCCTATCTCTTTTTATTTCTCTGTTCTCCTTTTTGTGCCTACTTTTGTTTTTATTGAATAATTGTTGTTACTCAATTTAAATTTCTCTCATGGATTTTTGTCTGTGGCAATTTAAAAATATGCCCACACATTTTTTAACACTCCCTTCCTTCATGAGATGGAGTTTATGGCCCCTCCCAGGATCTGGGACACCTCTTGCAACTGGTAAAATGCAGCAGTTTTGTTGCTAAGTAAATTCCCAGGCTGAAATTCCAATCGACTGCCATTACCAACTGCCGCCAGTGGTGGACGCCATCTTGACCCTCCGGCCCAGAATCTCCCTCCGTTCTGGTGGTTCCGTTTCTACCGCGTACTGCTAGCAGTGTGAATTACAGTTCGTCAAGAAATAAATTGTCTCAGGTTTGTTTATGTGACTGTGTCTCTTTTTACTCTTAGTTTGGAAGGATAATTTTGACAGATATAGAATTCTGGGTTCACGGTTTTATTTCTTCTTTCAGCATTGGAAAGATTCTTCTCCCTTTTCTCTGACTCTTCGTGAATTCGGCCGAGAAGGCAGCCATCTTTTGAATCCTTGCCCTAGGATAGGTAATGTATCTTTATTTCCTTGATGTTTTCAGTTGGTATACGTTTGTTCACTTCACTGATATTCTTTATAATTCATTTAGATGCCTGATATGTAGTTTAATAGTAAATATTTCAAAAATTTCAATACCTATATTGTCAACTCAAATTATTCTATCTAAATAAAAGTACAGCTTATTTGATTGACAATAGCCAAGGCATGGCAAAAGCAAATCTCCCATAGATGGGGCTGGCCCCATGGCCCAAGTGGTTAAGTCCATGGGCTCCGCTTTGGTGGCCCGGGGGTCGGATGCTGGGCGTGGACACGGCACTGCTCGTTAGGCTATGTTGAGGTGGCGTTCCACATGCCACAACTAGGACCCACAACTAAAATGTACAACTATGTACTGGGGGGATTTGGGGAGAAAAAAGCAGGAAAAAAGATTTCCCATAGAAAAAAACAGTTAATTATTTAATTTATTATTAATTAAATATTTAATCAAGCACAGTCCCAAGTAAATTATCAAAATTGTTTTTTATAATTGCTAATCTGTTGATATGCATCAGAAAATACATGAGAAGAAATTAAAATCCTTTATAAAGAATAATGAAGTGACACTTGTATTACCAACAGCAGAATACTTGCTTTGGCAAATCGTACTCTACATCTGAAATTATTTATGTGAATATAGTACATATGAGTTGATTCAGCAACAGGCAATATATAGAACATAAGGAAAAGTAACAAGAGTATATGCATATATATATAGTTTTAATATATAAAACTTTTATTTCAAATAATTATAAAATGATAAATTGACATGGAATAGTAAAATGCAACAAATTTACACAAAAATAAGCATAAATTGTCAATAACTATATTAAATATGCTTAATAATTAGTGCAAATTGAATAAATAAGATACTCTATCTTAATATAAGATTGTTGAGGAACTATAAAATGGTATTGGGCTTTTGAAAATTAATTTGGCATTTTTAGCAACTTCTTTTTTACATACTCTTTAAAAACCTAATTTGCCTTTTAGGACTGTATCCAATACAGCAACTCAGAAATGAGCATAAATGTATAGTTACAAAATTGGAAAAGGAGATATTTTTTAATTTATACTGTGTTCATTACATAGATATTATGTAACTATTCAACCAATCATATAGATCTTATGTACTTGTAGATGATATCTCTATGACATGTTGCTAAGAAAAAAGAAAACAAATTATAATTTCACATATGTGCACATGTATTTAAATCTATTCTTTATGTAAATACATATTTATTTGAATATGTTTTTATACATACTTTATTGATATTCTTGGTTAATTCTGAGAGGAAATATGCATCTGAATTTTTTGAAAATTTTACACTGAGCGTAAACTGAATTCATAAGTAGTAGAAGAAAATTAAAGAAATAGTCACATGATGGCATATCACTAGTGAGTGATTTTTGAACATCTGTTCTACTTTTGTTTTCCTTTTATGGTAGTACAGAATATTTAAGAAGTCATGCTGAAAACATATCAGAAATGAGAGAAATAAAAATATAAAAAGTTTTGTGGGGAAAATAATTTAGTTTAATTATGATACACTCCAAAGGAGCGGATCTCTAATTAAATTAGCCAATGAGATCATTAAATTAGGGACCATAAGTAAAATTGTCACAAATAATACTCTTCATATTGCACACCTTGGATTACATGTCAAATGTATTGTAAAGTTTGTCTTATATTTTTGGGTCTCTATTATCATATCAGAAAAAATAACAATCTTCAGAGTTATAATGACTCTCAAAATTTATCTGAAAAGTATATGAAAAAGCCTTAAAATATGTCCTTGTCCTGTGGAGTTATTGTTACATTTCTTATGATGTATATGAAAAGTTTATTAAGAATAGCTATTCTCAGAAAAATGTGTTTATGTTTAACTGTATGGTTATCTATCAATCTTGATAAATTATTAGTTCTGATGCATTATCTACAGATTGCTTTTAGATAGTCTGGAAACATAATTATGTGATCTGTGAATAAAGGCGGGTTCATGGCATTGTTTCCAACCTTTATGCTTTTTTTTCTTGCATTATTGCCGTCACTAAATTTTCCCTAAAATGTTGAATAGAAGTGGTAGTAGTAGACGTCCTTGTCTCTATTTTGATCTCAAGGAGAAGTTTTTCAATATTTCACCACCGACTATATATGCTGCAGTTTTCTCAGTTGTTGTTTTAATCATAATTACGGGTTAATCACATCAAATAGTTTTTCTGTGTCTACTGTCCTGGTGACATGATGGTGTTCCTTTGTTTGTCAAGGTTGTTTGATTTGAAAATGTTAAACTGACAAGAGTCCGTTCTTGTTTTAAACCCAGTGTTGTTCCTGGTCTATTTTATAGTTGTATTGTCTTTGGATTCTGTTTGTCAAACATAAGGTTTTAATTTATTTTTTGTGTTTGTCCTGAGGCATAAAAAAACTTTGAGTTTCCTTTCATATATGATCTTATCAGTTTGGTATTAAATTTATAGGAGTCTCAGAAAACATTTTGGTGAGAGGTTTTACTGTTTCTCCTTTGCGGAAGAGGTTGTTCAAGATTGGTGTTATTTATTTCTCAATTATATGGGAAACATCAGGAATTCAGGCATCAGGACATGGAATTCATTTGTAAGAAGGTTTTTCTATATAGATGCTGTTTGTTGCATAGGTATAGATTCCTTGATGTTTTCTAGTTTAACTGTTTGGCTGTTTTTTAATTTTATCATTTTATGAATTTCAAATTTATTGTCATCCATTTCCTTGTAATGTATCTGTCCCCAGGATCGTAATGATGACCCCCACTACAATCTTGCTATTGATAAATGTCTTCTTTTTATTTCCTTGATCTTGGATTTGTCATTCACTTTTTTCATAACTGATGTTAACTTTTTATATTCAAAATTTTAAATTCCTGTTTTATTTTCTAATTTCATGAAGTGTGTTTTCAAATCTGAAATTTTTAGGATTTCATCTTTGGCATTAATGCTCTAAATTTTCCTTCAGACACATATTCTGATGCATCTCACACAATGTTTACCAACTTAATGGAAATTTAATTTAACTTGCACAACTTAAAAGTATACAATATATATCTTGATACATGTGTGTGCGCGTGTGTGTCTGTGAAACGATCACCACCATCAAGATAGTGAACATATTCAGTCCTCTCCTTAGATTTCCTTGTGCACATTGAATTTCCCCCTCCTAATCCTGCCCAAGCACTCCCCACTTTCCTATGCTTTCGACATTCTTGTAAGAGTCTGTATGGATGTATAATTTCATGTTTATTAGATAAACTTCAAGGAATGGAATGACTGGATCAGAAAAGAGGTGTATTTTAAAGTTGTTTTAGAATATGTCAAAATGTTTTGCAACATGACTATACTATTTTACATCCTAACAGCAGTGTGAGAGTCATAGTTGCTGTACATTCTTGTCAGCACTTGTTATGGTCAGTGTTTTTAATTGTTGCTCTTCTAATTGGTGTGTAGTGATATCTCACTGTAGCTCTAAGTTGTATGGGCGCACAAAAGGTATTGTTCCTTCCTTCCTAGGTATTCCCAGTAAATGGAGAAAATGGATCATAGGCCTGCTGCTAATCCTCTCCTTCTCATTTGTGCTTTTGCATGTATGGTTATTTTTTATTATATGCTAGATTTTCTGTAGGAAATATTATTGAAGTAATTGGAGGCTCTGAATGATTTTGTTTTCCCTCTAGTTGAACATTTGTTTTTGCTTCTTGGAGGCAGCTAGCTTGTGGGCAGTTCGTCTCATGGCAATCAGAGAATTAGTTCTTTTGAAGATGTATCTCAGGTTTTGTGAGAGGGTTTCTGTTTCTTGTTCATATGGACATTTCGGGTATAGCCTCTCGGGGATGCCAAATGGACCCTTGGTTTGTCATCTAAAGCCTCTCTCCTTTGTGCACCTTCAGCTCCATTCTGTGTCCCCCTGAGCTGGTGAGATGGCTGGAAGCGCTACTGAGCTGCTTAGTTTCTAAACTATAGCTTTCTGCTTAGCACCTTGGCTTCTCAGTCACCCCTTTTTACATAAGCATATACCCTGAGGGAAAAAGAGGTACCAAATTTGGGTCTCATCACTTGGGCTTCTCTTCTGAGATCTTGTCTCTTCAATCCACTCCTTGGCTTTGTAGTGCCTTTGAATAGTATCTTTAATATCTTCCAGGTTTCCTAATTTTTCTCAGCAGAATAGTTGGGCTGATAGAGCTGCTCAGTCATTACTGAGAGCAGACATCTACATATGTGCTCTTTTTTAAAATAAGTTTTATAGTTATTTTTCCTCCTATACCTTATTAATCCAACCTTTATATCAATGTGAGAAATAGATTTTCTTCTAAGGCAAATAATCTTCCAAAGAGTGAATATTTTCTGTCCTTATTTGCTTAATATTCTCTAGTTATATCTTTCCATTGGTTGCCTAAATGTTTTCCTAGTTGCCAACATGTGCCAGATATGGGTTATGTGGTGGAGGTACATAATTCCACTAGGTGTAGTCTAGTGGAAAACAAGTCAATGTGGGTTATATTATAGAAGCTATGTTTTGTGGTAGTTTTAAAGCTACACTAGTAACTCACATGTTACCTGTACCTCTTTGTGTTATGTTTACTAGTCACTCTAGAGTGTGGCATATGAAGCCTTTACTTACCTTGTTCTACTTAGAGTTAAGAAAGTACCAATTTATGTAAATGCAATCTCAAACAGGAAAATTCCACTTATCCCCCCTTTTCTTTGTGGTCTTTTTGTCACATTTTATTTTAAAAACTTATTAAAAACTGGATATTGATGATTATTCATTTTTCTCTTTAATTTTCTTACGAGGTAAATTTTATATTCAGTTAAATGAATACACAAATCTTGAGCTTACATTTCAATGATTTTTGCAAGTTGTGTATTTTACATGCAAAATGCTATTGAATGTCTTTGCTTAAAAAATCAGTTGTCTTTTTAATTTTCTAATTTCCCATTTGAATTCTTCTTTGATATATTGTTTATGTGGTGCAGAGTGGTTTAATTTCCACTTATTTTTAAATTTCGCAAATTTCTATCAGTTGTTTTTTTAACAGCTTTATTGAGGTGTAATTGGTATACAAAAAAATTGCACATGTTTAATATACGCAACTTGGTGGGTTTGAACATATGCATACACCTGCGAAACCACCACCGCAATCAAGCTAATAAACATAGCCATCTAATATTAGTCCATGGTGTCAGAGAATGTACTTTGTTTTATTTCAGTCCTTTTACAACTACTGAGGTTTGTTCTATGGCCTGGTATATATTCTACACTGGAAATGTTCTGTGTATGCATGTGAAGAGTGTGTATTCTCCAGTTACTAGATGGAGTATTCTACAGACATCTTATGGATCTAGCTGTTTATAGTGTTGTTCATATCTTGTAAATGCTTCTTGAGTTTTTTGCCTAATTATTCTATTAATTGTTGAAAGGGAAATATTGAAATCTCCAAATATAGTGGTTGAAGTGTCTGTTTTTCAATTCTGTCAGTTCTCTTGAAGTGTTTTGGGACTCTCTTGTTAGAGGCTTATCTGTTTATAATTTTTATATCTTCGTGATTGATCGACCCTGTTATCATTATAAAATATCTAGTAACAGTTTTGTCTTATTTTGTCTGTTATTAATATAGCCGTTCCAGCTCTCTTTTGGTTGGTCTTTGTGTGGTATGTTTTCCCATTCTTTTACTTTCAACATATTTGCAACTTTAAATCTAATGTGTGCCTTATGTAGACAGTGTATCATTGTATCTGATATTCTTAGTCTGACAATCTTTTCCTTTGCTAAGATTGCTTAATCTAGTCTCATTTAATGTTATTCTTGGTATGGTTGGATTTATGTCTGCATTTTTTTGTTGTTTTCTGTGTGGCTCCTGACTATTTCCCCCTGTGTTCCTCATTTACTAATTTCCTTTTTTAGTTAAAACTTTTTGTTTTGGTGAGGAAGATTGGCCCTGAGCTAACGTTTGTGCCAGTCTTCCTCTATTTTGTATGTGGAACACCACCACAGCATGTCTTGATGAGCAGTGTGTAGGTCAACGCCTGGGACCCGAACCTTCGAACCCTGGGCCACTGGAAGCAGAGCACGTGAACTTAACCGTTACACCACCAAGCCAGCCCCAAAACATTTTTTTAACATTCAAATTTCTTTAATAATTTTAACCATATTTTTGGGTTATTATCTTAGTGATTTCTTGATGGTTTATAATATAAATCTTAACTTATTAGAATCTGCTTCATATTTACACTAAATTAATTCCAGAAAAATATAGAACATTTATTCCTATATAGCTCCCTCATTTTTGTGCTGTTGTTGTTATACATGTTTATGTGTTAACATGCCCAACAATATATTGTTATATAATGTAATAATTGTTTTATATAGACTTGTTTCTGTTGAAGAAGCTGGAGGAAATGAGAGAAATTATATTTATAGATTTTATTTTGTATTAAAATTCTTATGTGCTATTTCTGAGTCTTTTCATTTCTTTCTGTTAA
The DNA here is from genome assembly GCF_041296265.1 of Equus caballus. NCBI lineage: Eukaryota > Metazoa > Chordata > Mammalia > Perissodactyla > Equidae > Equus > Equus caballus. The sequence continues at coordinate 21,655,210 of NC_091715.1, read as the reverse complement.
TTTGTGTTACCATTAGTTTTTATTTCTTTACTCCTATATAGATTTATTCACAACTCCCTTTTTTATGTTCTTATTGTCAAATATATTACATTTGTATATGTTACATGACCCAAATACAATTTTATAGATATTGTTTTGTGTAATTGTCTTTTAAATCAGTTCTGATAAGAAAGGAACATCAATATTTAATTATACTTTGTATTATCATTACCTACATACTTACTTTTACTGGAGATCTTTGCTTTTTTTCCACGTGGATTTTAATTGCTGTCTGGTTTCCCTCCTTTCATGCTGAAGAACTTCCTCTAGAATTTTATTTTGTAGGATTTGTAGAAGCACATTTTCTTTGTGTGTCTCATAGTTTTGCTATTGTTAAAAACTGGACATGTTAGATGATGCAATGTAGGACATCTGGAGACTGATTCTCCCACCTGGCTTGTTGTTGTTTGTTTGGTGACGGGGTGGACTAATTACTATGTGCATTGTTTTCACTGTAGTGTACAGCTTCTGATATCCTTGCTCATGTTTTCCCCCATCTTTTTATCTTTTAGCATGACCTCTCAGGGTCCTCCCCTGGTCAGTATAAGACATGTATCAGTCAAATGTTGTATACTTAAGCCCCTGAACCAAAAAGATGTCTGTGGCTTGAAAACTGCTTTCATGGTTCTGGGTTTAAAGTTGTATCTTTTCTTTCAGCATTGGAAAGAAGGTGCTCCATTTTCCTGGTTCTTCGTGGATCCTGTTGAGAAGGTAGCCATCATTTAAATTATTGTTCATGGATTAGTAATGTATGTTTATTTCTCAGAAATTACACTGGCTTTTTGATAGTATTTTGGCATTTTTTGCCAGTTTTAAATTTACCTACAGTTTTACATAGTAATTTGCCTTCTACTACTACATCTGACGCAGTTATGCGTGTGAGTTAGAGTATGGGTACAGAAAAGGCGGCACTTCTGTTTCTTAATAAATTATGCTTTGTCCATACCCTGAATACTATGCAGCTTTTGCAACCAATCAGGTAGAACGATATATACTTAGAGAAGACATTTTCAAGATATATTGCTAAAAAAAGAAAGCAAATTATAAATTACTTTCAGATATGTGCAAAATTTATGAATATATTCTTTATGTGAATATGTATTTATGTGTATACCTGTTAATATACACACTTCAGTGCTAATCATGGTTACTTCTGAGAGGGAATATGGGTCTGCATTTTACAAGACTCTTTACTGAGCACACAGTATATATGTAATTAATAACCGATAAAACAAAGAAATAGAAACAAGATGGCATACGTTTTGCTTTTCTCCCCTTTTTTGTGTTAGTACACAACAGGATACAAAGTTATGCTTAAAACAAGAGAATTACCAAAGAGTTCCACTAGCATTAAATGTCAGGTATATTATAAAGTTTATCTCATATTTAGCAGGTTGTGTTACCATGATATCAGAGAAAATGATAACAATGATCAGCTTTATAGTGACTCTCAAAGTTTATCTGATAAGTATATAGAAAAAGCCTTAAAAATATAACCTTGTCCTGTGGAGTTCTTGCGACATTTAATGATGTATATAAAAAGTTTATTAAGAATTGTTTTTCTTAGAAAAATGTGTTTACATTTCGCTGTATGGTGTTGAGCCATCTTGCTAAACGATTTAGTTTGTTAGTTCTAATACATTACCTACAGATTGCTTTGAAAGAGTCTGGAAGCGTAACACACAATTTCTGAATAATGATGGTGGCATTTATTCCTTTTCAGTTTAAGATCTTTTAAATATTTTCTTGCCTTGCCCTGGCTAGGACCGCCATAAAATGTTCACTAGAACTAGCAACAGTAGACATTCTTGTATCTTTTCTGGTCTCAGGAGGGAGTTTTGCAGTATTTCATCACTAAATATGATGTTTGCTGACTGTTGTCAGTTTTGAGAGTTTTGTTTTTGAAGTCAAGTGGGTAGCAAATTATGTCAAATGGTTTCTCTGTATATATTGCGATAGTACATGACATTTTTTTCTTAAAGTGGTTTGATTTCAAAATGTTAAAACAACAAGAATTCATTCTTGGATTCACCTCAATTTGTACATTATGTTTTATAGTTGATGCCTCTTTGATTCCATTTATCAAACATAAGTTATCGTTTTCTGCATTTGGTCATATGGGATATAAACCTTACATTTTACTTTCTTATAATATCTCCATCAGTTTGGTGTAAAGTTTATAAGGGGCTCCTAGAACATTTGGGGGAGTGTTTTTCTATTTTGTGAGAGAGATTGTACAAAATTGTTACTTCTTTCTCTTTATATGGAAAAGACCAGGAATTGAGAAACTAGGGCATGGAATTCATTTGTAGGAAGGAATCTCATTATAGACACAATTTATTTAATAATTATAGGACTATTGAGATTTCCTAAGGTTTACAAATTTTTTGTTTCATATAATTTCAAATTTATTAATATAAATTTCTTTATAATATTATGTATTTGTATCCAGGATCTATGGTGATGATCCCTTCTATGTTTTTGGTATTGATGATGTTTGTCTTTTAGTTTTCTTGATACATCTTGCAAGGAATTTTTAAATTTTTTTTTTTTTAAAGATTTTATTTTTTTCCTTTTCCTCCCCAAAGCCCCCTGGTACATAGTTGTATATTCTTCGTTGTGGGTCTTTCTAGTTGTGGCATGTGGGACGCTGCCTCAGCATGGTTTGATGAGCAGTGCCATGTCCGCGCCCAGGATTCGAACCAATGAAACACTGGGCCGCCTGCAGCGGAGCACGTGAACTTAACCACTCAGCCACGGGGCCAGCCCCAGGAATTTTTAAATTTTTATTCCAACTTTATTGAGATATAATTGACAAAATTGTATATATTTAAGGTGTACAACATGATGATTTGATATACATGTACATTGTGAAATGATTACCACAATCAAGTTAATTATTTTATTCTATTCAAAAAAAACTTCAGGATTTGTCAGTCTTCTTTTTGCAATTATTAAAATTCCATTAACTGATCATAAATTTTGTTGTTTCATGTCTTTAATGATTAGTAATAGTAAATTACTCTTCTTTTAAATTTCTGGAGGTGGAGTATCAGATCTTACATTTCCAACATTTCCACTTGTGCAATTAATGCCATAAACTTTCCTTTGGACACATATTTTGGTGCATCTCATATTTTAATAGCTTTATTGAGGTATAGTTTATTTAAAATAGACAGTGTACGTTTTGAAATATGTATATATTTGTGAAACAATCAAGATAATGTAAATATCTATCTCACCCACCTTTTCAAGTTTCCTTGTGGCACATTCATATGCCCTCCCTGCTGATCCTGGGCAAACACTCTCCCTTTTCCCATGCTCTGCACATTCTTATCCAAGGCTTATATGGTTATATACTTTCATTTTTTTTAATAAACTCCAAAGACTGGATTGCTAGATCACATGGTTAAAGTATCTTTAAGTTATTTTACAATGTGACAATATTTTGCAACACGATTATATCACTTTACTTACACTCTACCAGCAGTGTACGTGTCTCAGTTGCTCTGCATTCTTTTCAGCACTCGTCATGGTCAGTAATTTTAACTGTAGTCCTTCTAATAGGTGTGCAGTGGCATCTCATTGTCGCTCTGAATTGTGTGGGTGTAACCAAGTCATAGTTCTTTCTGTCCTGGGTATCCCCAGTAAATGGAGAAAACAGATCAAAAACCTTAGGTTAATCCTTTCCATTTTTACAGTTACATGTATGATTACTTTCATTGCATGCCGAGTTTTCTGTATGAAATACTATAGAAATAATTGTGGTCTCCGGGTGGTGTTTTTCTTCCTCCAGGGAACATTTTTCTCACTATTCAGTGCCAGTTACCTGTGGGAAATTCCTTTTGACCTTGAGACCTTTTGAAACCAGTCTCTAGTCTTATGACATGTTTCCTATTTCTGGTTCCTATCAACATTTAGGGCACAGCCCGTCAGGGATGCCAAAATAACCCACAAGGTTTGTTTTGTTTCATTAACCTTCTGCCTTGCTGGACCCTGAGCTCAGTGTGTGTCCCCTCAGATCGAGAGAGTTGTGGAAGACCTGCTGAGGTGCTGAGCTGCTCAGCCTCTACTTTCTGCTTAGCACCTTGAGTGTTCACTCACTTCTTTTGAATTGGCAAATACTCTTTCGGGGAAAGTGGTACCACATTTGGATCTCACTACCTGGGCTTTTCTTCTTCCTGAGATCCTGTCCCTTGCATGCTTGCTTCCTTGAGTTTGTGATACCTTGAAGAGATGTCTTTCATATATTTCCAGCTTTCCAAGTTTTTCTCAGCAGGATGTTTGGGCTAGTTGACTACTACAAGAAGCAGATGTCTTCCCCAAAACTATTTTTTGAAATAAGTTTTCGTTAGTAGGTGTTTTTCTACCATAGCCAATTAATTCCAACTTTATATCAAGACTATAAACAATATAAATTAACTTTCTATTTTGAGGTATTTGTACATTCATTTGCAGTTATAAGAAATAATATAGAGGCATTATAGGTACTGTTCACCCAGTTTCACCCAGTTTTAACATCTTGCAAAACTGTATACATCTCAACCAGGATATCAACATTTATACAGCAAAATACAGAACATTTCAATCACCACAAGAATCTCTTTTATAGGCAAACCCCCCTCGCCCCTTCAACTATCCCCGATTTTTGGCAACCACTAATCTGTTCTTAATTTCTATGTTTTCATTTAATGGATATTTTATAAGTGAAATCTTTCTTTGTGACCTTTGTGATTGGCTTTTCTCACTCAGCATAATTATCTGGAGATTCATCAAGGATGTTGCGTGTATAAATTGTTTTTATTGCTGAGTAGAATTCCATGGTATGGATGTACCACATTTTGTTTAATCGTTCACTCTTTTGAAGACATCTGGGTGTTTCCAATTTTTGGCTTTTACAGAAAAAAACTGTGATAAACATTTCAGTACGTGTTTCCTTGTGAACATGAGTATGCGTTTCTCTGGGATAAATATCCAAAAGTACAATTTCTGTGTCATATGGTATTTGCATGATCAGTGTTTATAGAGCCTGTGTAACTTTTTCAGAGTGGCTGCAGTTTACATTATGACAAGAAATGTATGAGTTTGTCTGCATCCTTGCCAGTATCTTATGGTGTAACTATTTTTTTTATCTCAGCCATGCTAATAGATGTGTAGTGATTATCTCACTGTGATTTTAATTTGCATTTGCCTAATGGCTATGAGGTAAACATATTTTCATGTGATTATTTGCCATATGTATATCTCTTCAGTTAAATTCCTCATTCTTTTGACCACTTTCCAGTAAGATTTTTAAAAACGTGTTATAAGAGTTCTTTATATGTTATAGATACTTGTCCTTTATCAGATATATGGCTTGTAAATAATTTATCCCAGTGTGTAGCTTGTTGTTCTGAGTGCCTTAACAGAAGATAAAACTGTTAGCATAGCAAAAGTATTTAATTTTGGTGTAGTCTTGTTTATTAATTTCCCTTGTATGGATTGTACATTTGGTATGAAGTCTATTGGCTCTTTGCTCAGCCCCAGGACCTGAATGTTTATATCCTATTTCTTTTCTATATTTTGTTTTACAATTAGATCTATGATACATTTTAAGTTTGATTTTTTGTATGAGGTGTGAAGTTTAGATTAAAGCTCAATTTTTGGACTATGGACATTCAATTACTATAGCACAGTTTTTGAAGAGACTATTATTTCTCAATTGAATTGCTTTTGCAGCTTTATCAAAATAAATTGGCCATACTGCATGGGACTATTTCTAGATTTCCTTTCTGTTTCATTGATCTATGTGTCTATCTCTCTAGTAATATCACACTGTCTTGAATACTGTAACTATAAAATACATCTTGAAATTGAGTGGAATGCTTCCTCCAACTTTATCCTAATATTTCAAAATTTTGTTAGGTGTCTAGTTCCATTCTCTGTTCATTTCAATTTTAGAACAATCTTGTTAATATCTGTAAAATATATTGTTAGGATTTACTTAGGAATTATGTTAAACCTGTATATCAATGTGGGGAGAATTTAAATCTTTACTAAATCTTAAATCTTTATGTCCATGGGCATGGTATGTCTCTCTATCTCTTTAGATATTCTTTGATTTCTCTAATCAGTGTTGTGTAGTTTTTTGTTTGTTTGAGGAAGATTAGCCCTGAGCTAACATCTGCTACCAATCCTCCTCTTTTTGCTGAGGAAGACTGGCCCTGAGCTGACATCTGTACCCATCTTCATCTATTTTATGTGGGATGCCTACCACAGCATGCCTTGACGAGTGGTGGGTAGGTCTGCACCCAGAATCTGAACCGGCGAACCCCAGGCCACCAAAGTGGAATGTGAGCACTTAACTGCTGTGCCACCAGGCAGGCCCCGGTGTTGTGTAGTTTTAAGCATACAAGGCTTACACATATTTTGTTAAATTTACCTCTAAGTACTTAATTTTTGAAGCAATTGTAAATTATATTGTATTTTTTATTTCAGTGTCCACATTATCATTGCTAGTATATAGAAATACAACTGAACTTTTATGTTCATCTTATATTCTTTAACCTAGCTAATGTCACTATTTAAGAACTTTTTATAGATTCATTGGGATTTTCTATGTAGACATTATGCCATCTACAAATAGCAGTGGTTATATTTCTTCCTTTCATGTTTATATGCCTTTTATTTCCTTTTCTTGCCTTATTGCCCTGGCTCATCTTCCAGCACTATTTTGAATAGAAGTCGTGAAAGTGGGCATACTTACCCTATTCCTGAACTTAGCAGAAAAGCATTCGGTTTTTAACCATTATGTATAGTATATATTGTAGATCTTTTGTATATGCTGTGTATCAAGTTTAAGAAGTTTCTCTCTATTCCTATTTTTATGAGTTTTTTTAAGTCATGGCTGAGTATTGAATTTGGTTAATAGTTTTTGCTTTCTCAATTGATATGTTCATGTCATTTTTATTCTTTAGCATGTTAATATGGTAGATTACATTGATTAGTTTTTAAATATTGAACCAGCCTTAGATGCCTGGGATTAAACTCACTAGTTTGTGGTGCATAAATCGTTTTATATATTGCCGAGTTCTATTTGCTAGTATTATGTTGAATATTTTGTGTTTGTATACAGGGGATATGAATCTGTTGAGTGTTTTTTTTAGTACTTCTTTGTCTGACTTTAATGTCATAGTAATACTAGTGTCACAACATGAATTGGGAAGTGTTTCCTCCTCTTTTATTTACTTTTTAAAAATTTCTATTTTCTGTCTTTAATTTCGATATGTTGTATTTTCTTTTTCATCTATTTCAGTGGTTTAATTTTTTTTCTTTGATACTTCCTTTTGACCCATGGAGTTTTTACAAGTGTGTTGTTTTCTTTGCAAAGTTTTGAAGATTTTCCTGTTATGTTTCTATCATTGATTTCTCATTTGAGTTCACTGTGGTCAGAGAACAAACTCTTAGGATTTCAATTATTTTAAATTTGTTGAGCTTTCTTTTATGCCCCAGGATATGGTCTATCTTGGTATATGCTCCATGAGCACTTGAAAATAATTTGTATTTGGATGAAGTTTCTGTACATATCAATTAGATCCTGTTGGGTAATGCTGTTGGTTTCTTCAGTATCCTTGCTGAACCTGTGTAATTATTCTATTAGTTTTTGAGAGAGGGAGGTCTAAATTCACAGCTATAATTGTGGATTCATCTATTTCTCCTTTCAGTTGTATCAGTTTTGCTTCTCATATTTTTTTAGCTCTGTTTGTTGGGTACATATACATTTAGGATTACTGTATCTTCTTGTTGGACCGAGCATTTGTCATTATATGATGTCCATTTCTTTCTCTGGTAATTTTATTTGCTCTGAATTCTGCTTTATCTGATATTCACATTGCCTTTCCTGCTTTCTTTTGCTTATTGTTGGTGTGATGTATCATTTCCCATCCTTTACTTTCAGTCTGCCTATATCATATTTTAAGAGAGTTTGCTATAGACAGAAAATAGTTCCTATGGTTTGTTTTTAATTCACTCAGCCAATATTTGTCATTGATTTGGTGTCTATAGGCCATTTTCATTTAATGTTATCACCTATATATTAGGACTTATGTCCTAATATAAGTCCTAATAGGTACGCCATTATTTAATTCCTAAGTGTACCATTATTTTTTTCTGTTTGTTTGATTTTAATTTTTCTGTTTCCTTCTGTCTGCCTTCTTATGGGTACTTGAACAGTTGTTTTTTAGAGTTCAAATTTTATTTATCTGTAGTGTATTTGAATGGATCTTTTTGCATTACTCTTTTACTGATTACTCTGGACATCTTATATATTTGCTTTCTATCTATCTGTATATATCTATATATGATTATGAAAATTTACTATCATTTTGCCACTTCTAGTGAAGTGTACAAATCTTACCTCCTATTATCTCTCTTTTACTCACCTCTTACTTCTAATATAATTGTCTGAAATATTTCCTCTACATACTTGGAGATCCATATCAGACAGCTATAATTTTTGCTTCAACTGAAAACCTAATTCAGAAAACTCAACAGGAAAAAGGAAGTTTATTGTATTTATCTGTGTATTTGCTCACCTTCTTCTTTCTTCTTTTTTGATGCTCCAAAATTACTTCTTTTATGATTCCTTTCTGTTTAAAAAACTTCCTTTAGCCATTCTTTTAGGGTATTTTACTGGTAATAAATTCTTTTAGTGTTCCTTCATCTGAGAAAGTCTTGGTTTTCACTTCAGTCCTGATTATATTTTTGCTAGTTATAGGATTCTGGGTTGACAATTTTTTCTTTCAGCACTTGAAAAATGTACCACTTTTTCCTGGCTTACTTGATTTCTGATGAAACATTAGACTTAATTTGAATGTTTTTTTCCCTATAGGTAAGGTGTTTTTTCTCTCATGTTGCTTTCCAGAACTTCTTTTTTGTCTTTAGTTTTCAGAAGTTTGACTGTGATGTGTCTTGATGTGGATTTCTTCAGGTTTATCTTGATAGGGATTTGCTAAGCTTCTTGAATCTCTAGGTTCATGTCTTCAGAAAAATTGAGAAGGTTTTAGGGATTGTTTCTTAGAGTACTCTTTCAATCCCACTCTCTGTTCATTCGTTGTGGGATTTCAATTACAGAATTGTTAGAACATTTGTTCTTGACCCATAGGTCCCTGAGTCTTTGGGCTTTGTTGTTGTTGTTGTTTTGTTTTCTTACCTCCATCTGTTTCCTCTCCATTGTCTTCATTGGGCAATTTCTCTTGTTCTTCCTTCAATATCAATTATTATTTCCTTTGGTATCACACCATAAGGGGAAAGGTGAAGGCACTGCCTCTATTGTCAGGTGTTATAAAAGCCCATGTCCCCCCCTTGGCTTCAGTTGCCTCACAAGTGAGGGATGTTTCTGGTCACTTCTAGGTGGGGTTAGGAGTTTTGGCTCCTCAATAGGCCCCCACTAATTCCGTCCTGATAGGAGGAATAAGTGTCAAATTACAGCTCCTCATGTAGATGTCACTAACACTATGCAAATTGACTTCTTTAGCATGGGCTATGGTGAAAGTAATTAATCTCTACTAGGCCTCCTCTGACAGCACTCCAGCAAAGAAGAAAGCAGCATCTCGTTAGTTCCAGGGCAGTGGAAATCCAGACTTCCCACATGCTCTCTGTTGACACTATGGTATGGTAGAAGACAGATGTGTTCTTTACTGCCCAGCAGTTATGAAAGTCCCAGCTCCCTACTCAAGGCTTGTTGAACACCATGGGGTGGGCAGATTGGGTTAACTAGCTACAGTCTGGTGAGAGTGGACCTTTGTTGTCATGATTGAGGATGAAGTCTCAGTTGTTTCTGTGGTGTTTGGCTGGAGTAGAGCAGTTAATTCTAGTCAGTTATTTAAAGAAATAATAGAAAATAATCTTATGTATTTATGCTCATAATTAAATATATTATGGAAGCAGAATTTTTCTGCATATGGAATTCTTGGTTGACAGTTTTATTTTGCTTTCAGCTTTGGAAAGTTGGTGTCCCATTTCTCTAGTTCTCCACTATAAATCATTGATTTTTATTTCTTATAATATCCTTGTCATTTTGGTGTAAAGTATTTAGTAGTATCACAACATAATTGAGAAGTCTTCTCAATGTTTCTATTCTCTAGAAAAGATGGTGCAAGATTAGTGTTGTTTCTTTTTCATTATATGGAAAAGCTCAGGTCTTCAGTTACCAGGGTGTAGAATCATTGGTAAGAAGGATTTGATTACAGATGCAATTTATTAAGTAGATATAGAATTGTTGAGATTTCCTAAATTTTCTTTTTTGTTGTTAAGCTAATTATTTATTGGAATTTACTGCTTTCAAGTAATTTCAAAATATTGGCATAACTTTGCTTATGCTATTATGTATATGACTCAAGGATCTGTAGTGATAATCCTCTCTACATTCTTGGTAGTCGTAATGTTTAGCATTTTTTGAAGAAGATTAGCCCTGAGCTAACATCTACCACAAATCCTCCTCCTTTTGCTGAGGAAGATTGGCCTTGAGCTAACGTCCGTGCCCATCTTCCTCTATTTTATATGTGGGATGCCTGCCACAGCATGGCTTGATAAGCGATGCATAGGTCTGCACCCAGGATCCCAACTGGTGAACGCTGGGCCGCCAAAGTGGAACACACGAACTTAACCACTGTGTCACCAGGCTGGCCCGTTTACCATTTTTTTGATAAGTGTTGTCAAGGGTTTATCATTTTTTGCCCTATTCCAAAAAAGAAAAATAGCAATATCGAAAAATGTCTTTGGATTTTAAAAATTTCTCTGTAATTTAAAATTTTTATTAATTGATCTTAATTTTATTTTTTTCTGTTTTTTTGTTTAAAATGATTGTTTTTTCACAATTTCTTGAGGTGGATGATCAGATTTTAAATTTTCATTATTCTCTTTTGAACTTAATGCTCTAAATTTTCTTTAAGACACATATTTAGTGCGTGCTTCACATTTTGAACAGATTCATTGTGGTATAATTGACAAAATAAATTGCACACTAAAGTTAACAGTAAAAGTTTAAAGATATATATATATTTATGAAACCATCACCATAATTAAGATAATGTAAATATCCACTCCTCCCTCATCAAGGTTCCTGGTGAACCTCATATTTCTATTTTCTGCCCTTCCCAATCCTTTCTCATATTATGGACATTCTTGTAAGAGTTTTTGTCTGGAGATTTAATCTATTTCATTTTCTTTTGGAAGAACTTCCATGAACAGAATTGCTGAATCACATGATAGTTGTACATTTCAGTTATTTTGGAATATGTCAAAGTGTTATGCTGTGTGAATATGCTGTTATACTCCTACCAGCAGTATATGAGAGTGACATGTGTTCTATTTCCTTGCCATCATTTGTTATACTCAGTATTTTTTATTGTTGCCCACCTAATAGGTATGTAGTGGTATCTCGCTGTCTCTCTAACTTGAATGGGTGTAACTAAATCTTTCTGTCTGTCCCAACATCCTCAGTAAATGGAGAAAATGGATCCCACACCTAATGAAAGAGAGATTCTTTTCTTTCCCATTCACTTTTTGCATGTGTGGTTATTTTTGATTGGATTTTCTGTATGAAATACTTTGGAAGTAATTGAAATTTCTGGGTGATTTTTATCTTTATTTAGTGAGTATTTGCTTTTGCTTTTGAGGGGCAGTTAGAGTGAGAGTAGTTCATCTCATCATAATCAGAGATTGAGTCTTTTAGAAGCTGGATCTCAGGTTTTGTGTAGAGTTTTCTATTTTAGGTTCATACTGACATTAGGGCATAGCCGCTTGGAGGTGCCAAATGAACTAGTGGTTTATTTTTTAAAGCCTCTCTTCCTTGGTGTACTGTCAGGTCCAATCTGTGCCCCCTAGGTTGGTTGAGATTGCTGGAATTCTGTTCAGCTGTTTAGCTACAATTTCTGTCTACATTAATGTCTTGGATCCTAAATCACATCTTTGGAATTAGCAAAAGCCTCTAAGAGCAAATCAGTAGAAAATTTGGGTGGATCTCACTATGTATACTTCTCTTCTGAAATTCTGTCTCTTCAAATGCTCACTTCCTTGAATTTGTGGTGGCGTGAAACAATATCTTTAATATCTTCTGGCTTTCCTAATTTTTCTCAGCAGGATTGTTGGGCTAAAGAGACTGGTGGCCCATTAGTGGAAGTGTTTATCTCTACAAACACTAGTTACTGAAATACTTTTGGATTTGTAGATGATTTTTTCTTTTATAGAAAATTGATACAATCTATATGTCCATAAGATGACAGTTTTTGTTAAGCCAAATGATCTTCCCAAGGAGTGCATCTTTTTTCTTGTCATTCCACATAATTTATTTCAACTTAAATATTTCATTTATTCAGTAAATTTCTCTTCAGTTTCCAGTATGTGCCAGGTACAAACTGTGTGATGGTGGTACTTGAGGTACAATCTAGTGGGAAACAAAAACAGTGAATAATGAGTATGTTGTAAAAGACAAATTTGGAGGAATTCATTATACAGCCATAGTAACCAGATTACTACCTATGCCATGTTTAATTCTCGCTCTTGGAATTGGCATGTAAATCTTTATCTTATCCTATTTAGAGTTATGATAGTACCTATCACTCATTGTGGATTTATTCTCACAATACTCTATTTCCTTTAATCCTTTTTCTTTCCTTTGTCATATCTCCTATTTGACAAATATATCCTGTCATATTTTTACATATCCAATACTATTTACCATTTTTGCTTCATAGAGATTTGTTTCAAAAATAGAGAAAAGTTGTCTTGTATTTATCCACATACTTTCCCTCTCCAGTACTTGTCACTCCTTCCTGTACTTTTTAATTTCCATGAGGTACCATTTCCTTTCAGCCTGAAGACCTTGCTGCAATATCATTATAGGTTGTCCAGCAACAAATAGTCTCAAGTTTGATTATGTGGATGTGTCTTATTTCATTCTCAGTTTTGAAGGATCATTTTTATAGATACAGAATTCTGGGTTGACAGCTATATTTTTTCTTTTAGCATTGGAAAGATGCTGCCCCATTTTCTCTGGGTCTCCATGGACACTCTTGAGAAAGCAGGCAGTATTTAAATCATCATCCCAAGGTAGGAAATTCATCTTTATTTCTCTGGTACTTTTAATTGTTTGGCTCTTATCAGTGTAAATATGGTGTACCCACATGAATATCTGTTTTAATTTAACCTACTTTTGTTCTCTTGACCTTGGATCTGTAATTTCACATATTTCTAAAGACTTCGTAATTTTTTATTTTGATTTCTACACATTCATATTTAGTATATAGAAATGTGATTGTTTTTTATGTTTGATCTTGTATCCTGTAACCTTGCTGAAGTCACTTATTAGTTCTAGGTGGATTTTTAGTAGATTGATTGGAATTTTCAACATAAACAATAATGTCTTCTGCATATTGGGGTAATTTTAATTCTTTTTTCCAATATGTGTGCATATTATTTATTCTTCTTGGCATATTTTAGTGGCAAGACTCTCCAGTATTATGTTTAGTAAGAGTGATGGGAGCAGACTGCCTTGCCTTGTTCCTGATATTAGAGTGAAAGCATTCAGATCTTACCATTAAATACGATGTTAGTTTTAGGTTTTTTTTAAGATGCTCTTTACCAAATTGTGGAAGATGGCCTTTATTGATAACTTGCTGAGATTTTTTTTAAAATCATGAATGGTGGTTGGATGTTTTCAAATGCTATTTCCACGTTGTTATAATCATATGTTTTTCTTCTTTATCCTGGAGAAATGGTGGTTTACATTGATTAATTTTTAAATGTTGAACCAGCTTTGCATACCTGGAATGAATTCCATTTTGTCATGATGTGTAGTTAATTTCATATATCATTGAGTTAAATTTACTAATTCATTGAGGATATTTGGATCTACATTCATGTAAAAGATTGGTCTGTAGTTTTCTTTTATTGTACTGTCTTTGTCTGGCTTTGGTATCAGGATAATACTGGCCTTATAAAACGAGTTGGGAAACATTCCTTTCTCTTCTGTTTTCTGAAAGAGTTTGTGTAAATTCTTTGAATATTTAGTAGATTACCGGTGAAACCATCTGGGCCTTGATATTTCTTCAGCAACTTTTTAAATTATGAATTCAATTCCTTCACTGATTGTAAGATTATTCAGATTGTCCGTTTCATCTTGATTGAGTTTTGGTGTTTGTGGTTTTTGAGGAATTGATCTGTTTCTTCTAAATTGTCAAATTTATTTGTGTAAAGCTGATTGTAGCATTCTCTTGTTATTTTGTTAGTGGCTGTAGTGTCTATAGTGATAGCCTCCCTTTCATTCCTGATTTTGATGATTTGTGTCTTTTCTGTTTTTATCTTTGTCAGTCTTGCTATATATATATATATATATAGGTTTACCAATTTTATTGATTCTTTTTTCCAAGAAGTAACTTTTTTTCATTGATTTATGTATTGTTTTCTATATTTCCCATTTAATTACTTCCTGCTCTTCTTTTATTATTCCCTTTCTTCTTTATACTTTGACATAATTTTGCCCTTCTTTTTCTACTTCTTAGCAGTGTTAATTTAAATAATTGGTTTGAGGCATTTCTTCTTTTTTAATGTAAGCACTTCTTACCAAAAATTTCCCTCTCAGTACTAGGATAGCTGTATCCTTCACATTCTGATATGTTGTATTTTTATTTTCATTCACTTCCATGTATTTTTGTTAAATTTATCTTTAGGTTTCCTCTTCAGCCATGGAGTATTTAGAAGTATGTTGTTTAATTTCCAAGTGTTTAGAGATTTTCCTATGGTTTTTCTGTTACTGTTTGCTGGTTAGATTCCATTATGGTTAAATAATACACTATGTATGGTTTCCAGCTATCTTTCTTTTATTGATTTCTAGTTTAATTACATTGTGGTCTGAGAGCAGACACTGTATGATTTCTTTTCTTTTAAATTTGTTAATGTGTGTTTTATGACTCAGAATGTGGTCTATCTTGATGAATATTGTATGTGAGCTGGAGAAGATGTGTATATTGATGTTGCTGGAAGTAGTGTGTAGGTCTCAGTTATATCTAGTTGATGGTTCTGTTGAGTTCAACTATGTCCTTACTGATTGTCTACCTCCTAGATCTGTCCATTTCTGATAGAGGGGTATAGAAATCTCCAACTATAATAGCGGATTCATCTATTTCTTCCAGTTCTATCAGCTTTTTCCTCACGTATTTGACACTGTTGTTAGGTGCATACACATTGAGGATTGATATATCCTTTTGGATCATTGACTCCTTTATCGTTATGTAATGCCTCTCTTTATCCTGATAATTTTTCTTGATCTGAAGTCTCTCTGTGTGAAATTAATAGAGCTACTCCCATGATCTTTTGATTTGTATTAATATGGTATAACTTTCTCCATCCCTTTACTTTTTATCTATATGTTTCTGTATACTTTAAGTGGGCTTCTTGTAGACAACATGTGGCAGGGTCTTGTTTTCTGATCTGCTCTCACAATCTCTGTCTTTTAATTGGCATCTTTAGGCCATTGATGGTTGAAAGTGGTTATTGATATAGTTGGATTAGCATCTACCATATTTAATACCATTTTCTATTTGTTGCTCTTATAATTTGTTCCTATTTTTGACTTCCACATTTTCTGCCTTTTTTGATTTTATTTTTTAAATTTATTTCCAGTTTTATTAAGGTATAATTGACAAATAAAAATTGTATATATTTAAGGTGTACTACATGTTGTTTTGATATATGTATACATTGTGTAATGATACCACAATCAAGCTAATTAATGTATCCATCACCTCATATAGTTACATTTTTTTTTTTTGGTGAGAACACTTAAGATATACTCTCTTAGCAAATTTGAAATATACAATGCAGTTATATTAACTGTAGTCACCATGCTGTACGTTGGATATCCAGAACTTATTTATCCTGCATACTGAAGCTTTGTATCCTTTAACCAGCATCTCCCCCTCCCTGCAGCGTCCCAGCCCCTGGCAACCACCATTACACTCCGCTTCTGAGTTTTACTTTTATATTCCACATATGTGTGGTTTTAATTGAGCATTGTATATGTTCCATTTTCTCTCTTTTCTTAGCATATTAATTATACGTGCTTCTAACTTTTTTTAGTGGTTTCCCTAGAGTTTGCAATATATATCTACATATAATCCAAGTCTACTTTCAAATAACACTGTACTGCTTCATGGGTAGTGCAGGTACCTTATAATAACAAGATATTCCTAATTCCTTCCTCCCATTCCTTGTATCATTGCTGCCATTCATTTCACTTATTTGTAAGCATACATGAACATATATATAAATATACATATTAGAATACGTTGTTGCTATTATTATTTTGAATGAGCTATTACCTGTTATATCAATGTAGAATAAGAAAAATGTTTTTATTTTACCTTCACTTATTCTTTTTCCAAAGTTCTTCGTTTCTTTATGAAGATATAGGTTTCTGATCTATATCATTTTCCTTCTCTCTAAAGAACTTCTTTTAACATTTCTTGCAAGGCAGGTCTGCTGGCAACAAATTCCCTCAATTCTTGTTTGCCTGAGAAGGTTTTATTTCTCCTTCACTTTTGAAAGATGATTTCACAGGGTACAGATTTCTAGGTTGGTGGTATGATATAGAACCTTACCTCTGTATAGCTCCATTCCCTCTCACCTTTATTGTGCTATCGTTTTTATACATATTATATCTGTATATGTTACACACACAATACATTGTTATAATTATTCTTTTATATAAGTATATGTCTCTTGAAGAATCTAGTAGAAAGGAAAGCACAAATATATTTATAGAGTTTATTTTATTTTATATTAAATTTCTTATGTCCCATTTCTTCCTGTGAGTTTGTTACCATCTGGTTTTATTTCCTTACTCCAATATAGCTTCATTCACAACCCTCTCCTTTGCATTCTTATTGGCAAATATATTACATTTGTATATGTTACATGACCAAAAAACAATTTTATAGATATTGTTTTGTGCAATTGTCTTTTGAATCAGTTATAAGAAAGGAACATCAATATGTAATTACACTTTGTTTTATCATTATCTACATAATTGCTTTTACTGAAGATCATTGTTCCATGTGGATTTTATATTTTATAAGTGTGATGTCACTCCTTTCATGCTGAAGAACTTCCTTTAGAATTTCTTATATTGCAAGATTCATCTCACAAATTCTTTCAGTTTTTGTTTATCTGAGAATGTGTTCATTTTGAAAGATAGCTTGGCTGGATATAGGAATCTTAGTTGTCAGTTTATTATTTTTTTTCTTTCGGCACTTTGTGTGGTCCTATACATTCTGGCAGTTTCTGATGAAATGTCAGCTGTTGGTCTCATTGATGTCTGCTTGTATGTGATGATTCTCTTTCCTTTCCTTGCTTGTAATATTTTGTCTTTGTCTTTTGCTTTCAACTTTTTGACTATGATGTGTCCTGATGTGGATCTCCTTCTCTATTTGATGAGTCATTATTATCATATATTCTTTCCATTTCTTTGAACATACTTAGAATAGCTGTTTTAAAGTCTTTGTCTGACAGTCCAACATCTGGGTACCCCCAAAAGCGGTTTCTGCTGTTTGCCTTTTGTTCTATATTTGTCACCCTTTCCTATTTCTTTGCATGTTTCATAGCCTTTTTTTGGTTAAAAACTAGACATATTAGAAAATATAATGTAGCAAATCTGGATAGTGATCCACAATAGGCTTGTTGTTGTTGCTTGTTTAGTGACTTGACTGGACTCTTTGAAGTCTGTTTCTGCTGCAGTGTGCAGCTTCTGAAATCCTTGCTCAGATTTTTCTGTGTTTTTATCTTTTAGCTAGACATCCTAAGACTCCTCCTTTGGTCAGCATAAGACACTTATTGGTGAAAGGCTCTACTTAAGCTCCTGAGGAAGAAGATGTTTACTCTTTACCATTGGATCTGTTTGTGGCTTGGAAACTGCTTTCATGGTTCTGGGTTCAAAGTTTTATCTTTTCTTTCAGCACTGGAAAGAACCGACTGAGTGTGATTTTATTTTTAAGCCTGGCTTCCTAGTAGTCACTGTGTTAGAATAGCTTTTTGTTCAGCCAGTGACTGGTCAGACATTATGCTTAAGCACCTTGAGCCATTAAAGCTCTGCTCTTGGCTGATGGATGTGTTTGTGTTTTGGGAATGCTTTCAAGTCTTCCTCTATGTCCTACTCTAATAGCTCCCGAGTTGGATGTAGAATAGTGCATGCAAACAGCCTTATGGACCCGCAGGGATGAGTGTGATCTGAAAAGGGCCCTTCTTGTCTATCTCTTTTTCTGGTTCTCTGTGTTAAATTTTTGCCTGCTCTACTGTCTCCCTAGTTGCTATTGCTTATTGGTACTACTTGCAAGGAGCTACAATCCCTTTCTTAATAGCTAACCACCAATATATCCATTGTTTTTGAAGCCCTTAGGAATTTACTGTCTATGTTCTGTTCCAAATAAAGTCAATACCCTCAGGTAGAGCTGCCGAGATAGACGTTATTACAGCCTGTCTCTTCCCCTAGGCAAAACCATACCGCTGTTGCATCTTAGCTAGAGTAAGAAACAGAGACTCATGTCTCCCAGAGTGTCCCCTCTGCTCTGTGAATGGTCACTGGTGAGGAAGGATGGTAGCCCCAGGTCTTCTTGGTTTGTCTCTCTTCTGTCCAACAAGCCAGACAGGGAGAGGGAAATTATCAAAGCCAAATATTAGCAGCCTGTTACACCAGAGACAGAGTTCTTGCCATATGAGTGGGAGCTGACTGAGGGAAATGCATCCAGTCATCTTGACTCTGCTTGCCTGGAATAAAATTTCTGCAACAAGGAGCTTGTAGGGGAGATGGCAAATGAGAGACACAGGCAGCCTGACCTCCCATGGTGAAATTGGAACCCTACACTGGTTGCCGGGAGGAGAGAGAGTGATTACCTTATGGACTACATTCTCCTGCAGTAGAGATTCTGTAACACAGAGCTGGGGAGGAAGGTGTATGAAAGCAGATTATAATCCAAATGTCACAGACCCTTGATGTTCTTACCAAGATTTAGTAGATTACTTTGAATATATTTTTTCCTTTTGCTGTATGCTCTTAAATTAGTTTCCAGAGACTTTAAGTTGTATATATTTAACCCTCACACATCCATTCCTAAGGTCTACCCCTCCAGGTTTATTTAGAGTAAACAACCTAGACAGACAGGGTATGCTCTGGTAAAACAGTGATCACTCTTACCATGTTTACAAGGAGTTAACTATCAATGTCACTAGCACTTCTACAAGCAGGTCATTTACTCCCACCTGGCATTCCAAGTAGAGAAGAAATAAGTTACAGGCTGGCTGTTATGCCTTTCCTTTACAACAGAGGAAATCAGTCTAAAAGTATTAGGAGTCAGGGCAGCGGTGAACTGTAATGGCAAGGGAGGACGTAGTGATGGGAGGTGGTAAAAAGAATTTACCTTCCTTATTCTTCTGGGAAACTAACAATGTTTCTTTAACAATGTTTCTTCTCTGAGTGGTGTTTACAAAGCTACCTTGCCTTTGGCTAACTACATTGATTTGGTTAGTTGGTATTTTTGCATTGTTTTCCATTTGTATCATTCTTTGATACAACATATAAATACAATAAATATAACCTAGAAAAGCAAGAGAATGATCATCACTTAATTTTGGATGTGTGTGTGCATATTTGTGTGTGTGTGTGTTTTCCTAGGAGGAGATAGGGTGATATAATTGGAGAAGTGTGTAGGATACTAAAAGTATTGTGTTTTTTGTTTGTATAAAAAACTTTCATATAATAACAGCTTTATTATGAACTTGACTTCACATACAAAGTTCAAATGGCAATTACACTTAAAATTAACTCATCAAAAAGTTTAAATATCATATTATAGATATGCAGTATCTGAAATTCCAGAAGATATTTAAATGGTTAACAGATATTGCTACCCATCTTTAGACAGATCCTAAAAGTAATGTTCTCTTTCGGGTGGACATAGATTTTTTTAATTTCATTAGTAGTCTTTATATTTCATATATATGTCAAATATACATACTAATAAAATATTTTAAAAAATAGATAGCTCCATTTAACTTGACTTTTATACTATGTACTCTTTTGTTCCAGCATGTTTCGATAAGTGTAGTATCTATGTAGTTTTTTGTAGGATCAGTTCACATTTTACTTTCTGTGGCTAATATTCTATCGCATAAATATTCCATCCTATGAACATTTATCCATTTTATTGTTGCCTGTCTTTTGAATTGTATCCTGTTTGAAGCTACTTTGGATAAAGCTCCTATGCACATTCTGGTGCATATGTCCTGGTGAATATATGCACACATTTTTCTTAGGTACGTACCTAGGAGTGAGGTTGCTGAGTCACAGGGTGGATAGAGAAGGTATAATTTTAAATAAATACTTGAGTTTTTACCATTACTAAGGTACTGGATATTTTAGTTACATTGTAAAATGAGTCTTTCTTTCTGACACTAAAGTGGCCAGAGGATATTTTCTTTCTATAAGTAAGGGAAAAGTTGTGGAACATACTTAGGATTTTATCCTAAGATCCTAAGTATAAGTGGGGTACAGAGTATAAACAGTAAACAAATATAAATGGGCAGTGGAAGGTCCAGGGAATACAATTTTTTTTGTCCCAGATTGAGTACTGGCTGTTAAATAAAATGGTTACATTTCCATACAGCAAAGATGTGGCACTGGTGCTTTGGGATTAATTTACTTCACATTATTAAAATTCAACGTAGCCTCTCTAGATCAATGTGTAAATTATATATATATTTATGTATATACACACAGATATGTATATAATATATTGTATACATAGATATAGTATACATTATTCTAAAACTATGTATTAAATTATGTAGTAACATATATATCATGTTATGTGTGTGTGCGTAGTTACATAGTAGTTATTTTGGAAGTGTCAGTGAGAAAATGATAATGAAAAAGAAATACCCAAATCATGGTCTGTAAATACTAAAAAGTGTATTGGATAAAAATTTTGTCATTGTATATATTAACTCGATTTATTATTACAGATAAAAATCTTACTCCAAGCTAAATATTATAATTCCTTATTATTTAAAATATTTTATCACTGTTGGGTGAAGATGTTTATTAAGCATATCCAATTTCCTATGTCGTTATTTGCCATCTACCTCAAATTTCATTTTTAGAACATCTAATCTTTTCCAGGTATTGTTTTATAAGGAAAAATAAGTCATAATTGTTTCTCTTGAGGTCACAATTTAGTGGGAGAGATGGAGAAGTAAACAAATTGCTTTGCATGGAGTAAGAAATGGTTTGATCAAGTAGTGAAAAAAGAGTGCAAATGATGCCTTGGGAATGCAGAGAACAGGTGCAATGGCAAAGATGCTTGAAGGTCTAAGGTGTGTTCTTGATAAGTAACAATGGCGGCATGGTGGCGTGTGCACCTGAGGGGATATGCAACGTGATCCATTAAGGTGCCAGAAGAAAATCAATAGAAAATTTCCTCTAAAAATGATGAAATAATCAAACCCAACAATTGAATAGTTGGAGGTTAAAATTATATAAGATACAAACTCTCACTGCTGCCCAGGTTAACTTTTTGAAAGTTATACTTCTCTAATATTTAATGTAGTAGAATTTGGTGATAATATATACCTTTCCAGTATAAAATGCTTATAAGTTGTCTATATTAAAGTGCATTGAATTCAGTCTGCAATATTAAGCAATACAGGCCTAATTTATGCACATTTTTCGATTAAATCACAATTTAATTTTATGATTTTTAATTACCTAAACGTGGATACTAGTTGTTTTAGGCTAAGTCTAATAGACCTCTGGAATCCAAGCTGACAAAACTTCACTAAAGAATGCCTTGTCAGTGGTAAAGTTACTCGGTACAGCCGTATTATAAATTATTCCTTACCCCTAAACAAAAGTCCTTCTACTATATTGGAAATACACTTCTATCAGAGATTGAGACAGATTCTTCAAAGGCATTCTTTCTCCTGTCTCCTCTCTCTTCACCCATTTCTTCTTCATTAGCTCTTTCCCTTAGTTTCTAAAAACCCCCAAATTAGTCACTATATGAATAAACAGATGATTACAAAAATAATAAAAATTAATCGTTTTAACTAGGCTCTGCGCAGACCCCTGGCCCACACTGTCCCCTTATCTCCCTTTGACCATCAAAAATGCAATATGCTTCTCAGACGGTCACTTCAGGATAGGTAAATTATGTCAGAGCACAAATATCCCAGTGTAGTGGGCTTATTTCTTTGGTTATCTCTCAACTCATAAATCTGAGCCTGGGAATTCTTCACTGCATTGTAACCTCTTTGATACTTTAAAGCTTTTTAAAGTCACCTCATTGATAAAAATGGTGTATATAGCCTACTTCACCATTACCAGTAGACATTTTTAACCTGTCTGAATTAGACTCTCTCACCCAAACTCCATGTGTGTACACACTTGTGCGCATGCACACACACACATTCCAAGTTAGATTTTCCTAGTGCTTTCTCTGTCAAGACCCAGTATTTACAAACTATCATATAAAAAATTCATGAATAATCATAGACTCTTCTCTGTACCTCATGTTTTTATTCTCTCTATTCTAGTTGGTCATGAAATCCTCAGGATTCTACCCTCTAGATGTCTTACACCTTTGTTCCTTTTTCTCCATCCTCACCACTGCAACTTCAGGTGTTTACCTCATGAACTTCTCTGTTTCAGGCACTCGTCACCTCTGTTGCACACTCATAGATAATCTCAGTGTTGGAAAGTCTTTGAATATAACCAGCTCCCTTACCATTCCCCTGTTCTGCATATGTTATATTTTTCTTATTCCTGGAGTGTTCTTACTTATTTGTCTCTCTTGTAAATACACACTCAATCTTCATTTGTCAAAACAGGTTTCTCCAAGGTCTTTCCTGATCCTTACTCCCTATACTTCCTATTACCTGTCATAGAGAGTATGTCTTTTTTATGGCCTCAAATATCCTTCTGCTAAAATCATGCTCGAGAAATCTCTTTGCTCTTAAAGACCCAGCTCAACTTTGATCTTATTAGAAGTGTCCCTCATTAGTGTAGGTTAGTGATTCTCACATTGTGATCCCCAGACAAGCAGCATAAGCACCTGAGAATGATCAAAATGCACAATCTCAAGCTATGTCTTTGTTTGTTTGTTTGTTTTTTGCTGAGGCAGATTCGCCCTGAGCTAACATCTGTTGCCAATCTTCCTCTTTTTTGCTGAGGAAGATTTGTCCTGAGCTAACATCTGTTGCTAGTCTTCCTCTATTTTATATGTGGGCAACTGCCACAGCATGGCCACTGACAAGTGGTGTAGGTACATGCCTGGGAACCGAACCTGGGCTGCCAAAGAAGAGCATGCTGAACTAAACCACTAGGCCACTGGGGCTAGCCTTGGAAGTTTCTGTTTTTAAAAAGACCCTGAAGTGATTTGGATGTAGGCTAAGTTTGAGAAATATGCATAGACAACATTTTTCTCATTCTCTTTGCTTTCACAACAACTTCCACACATGTTCAATTGTAGCACTTACCATTTGTAATTATTTTTTAATTGTTTTCTCAAATATTTTCCTCTTCCTTTCATAGATGGTGGACACACAAAAAATTAAGCCCATACTAATAATCTTTGCAACTTCCTTGTTTTCACCACCTTGAACAGCTGCTAGACAATGGCCACAACTGGCCTGTGTTCATGTGCTTCACCAGCCCTAGCAAGAATAGGCAGTCCATAAAGTCTGTATAATGCTGGTTTAATTGTTCTCCACAGGTCAGAAGGAACATCATGAGCATGAGTCTGAATCACTTCTGCTCAAAACAGCTGATGACCTCTCCTGTAATGCCCACTTCATGCCTCCCAGCTCAACAGCAATGATGGTACCGGGTAAAACTGCATTGGATTGTTCTTCTCCAGATTCACTCAGCCTGTATTCGAACCCTTCAGCACCTGCAAACAATGGCCGCAATCTGCCGTGGTTTCATGTATTTCCTAAGACCTGCAAAGAATGACCAGTCTTTAATTTCATGGTAGTGCTGATCTTGGCAGTTGTCTGGTGGTGGTGAAGTTCAGGAACCTGCTTTACCATTTTTAAAATAACTTCAAAATTATTATTTCTTTTGGTCCTCACAAAGTCCCTGGCATGTAAACAATTCAAGAATGGTAGACAGAGAGACCAGAGGGCCAAATATTCAAGCAGAGCAGATCCTCGATTACTGATGTGTTCTGTTGTCTCACTTTTTGTTATTTTAAAAGAAAAATTTTAATTCATCCTTTCAGAGTTAATCCAATTGCAACATCATTTTGAGTATATGCTTTATTATAATTCCTATATAATTGTAGTGAATTTATTCATTACATAAAATGCCTCACATTGTTCTTGATCTTTTTATGATTTTACTCTTGGCCTTAATGGCACCTGCTCATAGAAGTAATCTCTGACCATACTTGTGAAGTAACACCCCACGCACTTGTCACATCTCATTTTTTATCTTCAAGTTACTTATCAATATCTACTTTTTAAAAACGATTTTAAGTATTTGATTAGGTGTTTACTGTCTGACAAAATTCAATGGAATACAAACCTGTTGAGAGTAGGGCCCCTATTTTTGTATTGTCTTCTAACACACCATCTAGGAAGGTGCTTGGCTAAAAGTATTTGACATACAGTCATGTGTTGCTTATCAACGATGACACATTCTGAGAAATGTGTTGTCAGGTGATTTCATCATTATGTGAACATCATAGAGTATTTATACACAAACCTAGATGGTATAGCCTACTGCACACCTAGGCTATATGGGACTAATCATATGGGACCACTGTCATATATTTGATCTGTCATTGACTGAAAGATCATTATGCTATGCACGACTGTATTGCTATATTCATTGCTGTAAAAAAATTGCTGTATATATGGCTCATTGAATCGACACATGAATTAATGAAGTGTAATATAGAGACAGAGCTCTGAACATTTGATGGCTTTGTCCTTAAGACCCCAGTGTAAACATTAGCTGTCTGGCCTGCTGGCAGTGAAAATTCTTGTTTTGAAATCCATTGAATTTGTCTCCCCAGTCACCAGTCATCCAGTGTTTGCCACCTTTAGAATCCACTGGACAATGGCCATAACCAAATTTAGTTCGTGTATTTTATCAGTGCTGGGAAGAATGGCTAGTCTACCTGGCAGATGTAATGCTACTTTAGAGATTTCTTGTAGGCCTTAAATGGTCATGAAGCCAATTTTCTTCTCCAAGAGTGTGATAACTCGTGTAAGCCCCCACTGCATGTCCCACAGCTTGAAGTCAGTTAATGTGCTTGATTTAGAATCTATTTAATTAATTCTCCCCAGAATTACTCACTGTGTGTTTACCTAGTCAAACCTGGTGTAGCTAGGGTCCAAAAGGTTCTGTGGTATGTAAACACACATACTACTGGATGCCACCTGGCTGGATAACAATGAGGATGACTGTCCTACAATGCAATGGATTGGTATTCCCTAGAATGACTTGCCTTGTATTCAGATCCTTCAGATCCTTTAAATAATAGCCAACAATGGCAAAAACAGCCTGAATTCAAGTACTTCACCAGGCCTGAGAAGAATGGGCAGTCTGTCAGCACAATGTAATATTGTTTCATGCGTTCTTCAGAGATTGAAATTCATTTAATTCCACTGAAGAAGAATCTCTCTGGTAAGGCACTTGTTGACTTATGCCTTAAGATTTCATGTTATTTTGCCAATGAAGGTAGTTGGGACAGGACTGTTGACAAAGTTGATGTGAGTCTTAGACTGGAGACTCTTAGATTGTTAATCTGCATAGCATCTCACACTGCATTTGCCCACCTAAAGGCCCTTTGGAGTCCTTTAGAACCATTCGCTGTATGATGTGAGCAGAGGACCAGGTGTCTGTCCCCCGGGGGAGGATAATTTGGAGCAGCTTGCAGAATGCAGTGAATTGGTTTCGCTATGGATCACTCCCTTCCTGCACATCCTTCAGTTTCTGGATGCTGTTATAAGACAGGACACTTATATCAATTACTTTATGGGTAAAAACAATGGGGGCCTACATTTTAAGATATTCTAGCTTCAGGAGTTTCTCAGGTGCATGAAAGAATTTTATGCACCTGAGATTCCTGCTCTTTACCTTTGACTGGTGGATGACCTCTGCTCTATGGCTCACTGGTTGCCCTTTCACTGGATGAATCTTAATGTGCAGGCTTTGGATTCCATTGCATCCTTTCCCATTTGAATGACTCCTCATGTGTCACTCCAGTCGGGAGCCTTAAAAGTCATTTTTTATGATGTGATTCAAGATATTAACACACACCCTGTAGAGAAATATGTTGTTAATATTCTATGAAGAGTGGGCACTGATTAACCCAGGACCCCCACCTCGTGTTAACCACGTTCAGTTTCTGCTGAACTTTCTCCTGATGCACATGGATTTCATTTTCTTCAACTCCTTGGGAGAAAACGTATTGAACCAAGGCAGAGTACGTCCTAGTGGGCAAATGGTTGCTGTCTTGAAAAATGTTACACTCATGAGACTAATTGTCTTTCCTTAATACTGCGCTATGGACTCTCATGTGTGTTTCCATAGCATGATGCTTTGCTTCCTCAGAGAGTGGCGAAAATGCCCTGCTTAGAATGCTATTTGTAGGTTTGTGCCAGAAGTGTTCAACTTGCGATCACTCCAGCGAGAGGCCAGTCGAGACCGTCCTGTCCTTCAGTTCAAAGTGTTGGTGCTTCATCGGCCTTTTACATTGTGAAGGCTGACGTGGTCATGGAGATGATTCCCTTCCTTTAAAGCGCCTCATCTCCACTCCTTTACATTTTCACTGCTTGCCCA
The DNA here is from genome assembly GCF_041296265.1 of Equus caballus. NCBI lineage: Eukaryota > Metazoa > Chordata > Mammalia > Perissodactyla > Equidae > Equus > Equus caballus. Next base: position 21,628,296 of record NC_091715.1, on the reverse strand, counting down.
GAGCGGGATGAAAATCAGAGGTTCTGCCTCAACACCATTGGATGATTCTTAGGAGAATTATTTAAGCTGAATTTTCCCACTCAGATTCCCATCTTGCCATTGTCCAGTGTTACCGTGGAACGTGAACACAACCCAGTGGCTGCCACATGACTGGATGACAGTGAAGGAGCCAGTCTTGGGATGTCAGTCATTGGATTCCTGGGCATGTATTTTTTACTCGGGCCCCTGTGCGGGCCTTTGTGGCGCTTGTCCAGCAAGTGTCGTAAGCTATCGGCCCAGCTACAAGTGAGGCCGTGTGCTTTTTGACAGTTTGCTGCCAGACCCAGACTGGAGAGTCTTAGCTTGTTAACCTCCACGGTATCCTGCGCTGCAGTTGCCTGACTCAGGGCCCCTAGGAGTCATTTTCTACCCTTGCCTGTAGGATGTGAGGAGAGGACCAGGTGTCTGTCCCCCGGGGGAGGATAATTGGGAGCGGGTTGCAGAACGCAGTGGATGGGTGTCCTCACGGATCACTCCCTGCCTTCACTTCCTTCCGTGTCTGGTCTCTGTTGTAACACAGGACGCTTCTTTCAATTACTTTACGGTTGGAAAAAGTTGGGGGTCTACAGTCAAGGTATAAATGCTTCAGGAGTTTCTCAGGTGCATGAAAGAACATTGTGCACCTGAGATTCCTGCTCTTCTCCCTTGAGCAGTGGCTGACTTCTGCTCTGCGTCACCGTTGTCTGCCATTTGGCTGGACAGCTCGTAAGCAGGATTTGGATTCCACTGGACCCCCTCCCATTTGAGTGACTGGTCCTGTGAAACCCGACTCAGGACCGTTCACACTCCCCTGTTAGAATGTGATTCAAGATACAAGCACGTGCCCTGCAGGGGAGTATGAATTTGGTCTGCTCTGCAGGATGGGCGTCGATTACTCCAGAACCACTCACCTTGTATTGGCCGCTTTAGTTTCTGCTGAACTTAACCATGATGTGCATTGGTTTCATTTCTTCATCTCCTTGGGAGAAAACTTATTGAACCAAGGCAGAGTACGTCTGGGTGGGCCACTGGTTTCTGGCCTGAGAAATGGTCCACCCATGAGGCTGATTGTCTTCCCTTAATACTGCATGATGGACTCTCATGTGTGTTGCCTGCCTTCCTCAGGGTGTGTTGAGAATGCCCTGCTTAGAATGCTATTTGTAGGTTTGTGCCAGAAGTGTTCAACTTGCGATCACTCCAGCGAGAGGCCAGTCGAGACCGTCCTGTCCTTCAGTTCAAAGTGTTGGTGCTTCATCGGCCTTTTACATTGTGAAGGCTGACGTGGTCATGGAGATGATTCCCTTCCTTTAAAGCGCCTCATCTCCACTCCTTTACATTTTCACTGCTTGCCCAGAGCGGGATGAAAATCAGAGGTTCTGCCTCAACACCATTGGATGATTCTTAGGAGAATTATTTAAGCTGAATTTTCCCACTCAGATTCCCATCTTGCCATTGTCCAGTGTTACCGTGGAACGTGAACACAACCCAGTGGCTGCCACATGACTGGATGACAGTGAAGGAGCCAGTCTTGGGATGTCAGTCATTGGATTCCTGGGCATGTATTTTTTACTCGGGCCCCTGTGCGGGCCTTTGTGGCGCTTGTCCAGCAAGTGTCGTAAGCTATCGGCCCAGCTACAAGTGAGGCCGTGTGCTTTTTGACAGTTTGCTGCCAGACCCAGACTGGAGAGTCTTAGCTTGTTAACCTCCACGGTATCCTGCGCTGCAGTTGCCTGACTCAGGGCCCCTAGGAGTCATTTTCTACCCTTGCCTGTAGGATGTGAGGAGAGGACCAGGTGTCTGTCCCCCGGGGGAGGATAATTGGGAGCGGGTTGCAGAACGCAGTGGATGGGTGTCCTCACGGATCACTCCCTGCCTTCACTTCCTTCCGTGTCTGGTCTCTGTTGTAACACAGGACGCTTCTTTCAATTACTTTACGGTTGGAAAAAGTTGGGGGTCTACAGTCAAGGTATAAATGCTTCAGGAGTTTCTCAGGTGCATGAAAGAACATTGTGCACCTGAGATTCCTGCTCTTCTCCCTTGAGCAGTGGCTGACTTCTGCTCTGCGTCACCGTTGTCTGCCATTTGGCTGGACAGCTCGTAAGCAGGATTTGGATTCCACTGGACCCCCTCCCATTTGAGTGACTGGTCCTGTGAAACCCGACTCAGGACCGTTCACACTCCCCTGTTAGAATGTGATTCAAGATACAAGCACGTGCCCTGCAGGGGAGTATGAATTTGGTCTGCTCTGCAGGATGGGCGTCGATTACTCCAGAACCACTCACCTTGTATTGGCCGCTTTAGTTTCTGCTGAACTTAACCATGATGTGCATTGGTTTCATTTCTTCATCTCCTTGGGAGAAAACTTATTGAACCAAGGCAGAGTACGTCTGGGTGGGCCACTGGTTTCTGGCCTGAGAAATGGTCCACCCATGAGGCTGATTGTCTTCCCTTAATACTGCATGATGGACTCTCATGTGTGTTGCCTGCCTTCCTCAGGGTGTGTTGAGAATGCCCTGCTTAGAATGCTATTTGTAGGTTTGTGCCAGAAGTGTTCAACTTGCGATCACTCCAGCGAGAGGCCAGTCGAGACCGTCCTGTCCTTCAGTTCAAAGTGTTGGTGCTTCATCGGCCTTTTACATTGTGAAGGCTGACGTGGTCATGGAGATGATTCCCTTCCTTTAAAGCGCCTCATCTCCACTCCTTTACATTTTCACTGCTTGCCCAGAGCGGGATGAAAATCAGAGGTTCTGCCTCAACACCATTGGATGATTCTTAGGAGAATTATTTAAGCTGAATTTTCCCACTCAGATTCCCATCTTGCCATTGTCCAGTGTTACCGTGGAACGTGAACACAACCCAGTGGCTGCCACATGACTGGATGACAGTGAAGGAGCCAGTCTTGGGATGTCAGTCATTGGATTCCTGGGCATGTATTTTTTACTCGGGCCCCTGTGCGGGCCTTTGTGGCGCTTGTCCAGCAAGTGTCGTAAGCTATCGGCCCAGCTACAAGTGAGGCCGTGTGCTTTTTGACAGTTTGCTGCCAGACCCAGACTGGAGAGTCTTAGCTTGTTAACCTCCACGGTATCCTGCGCTGCAGTTGCCTGACTCAGGGCCCCTAGGAGTCATTTTCTACCCTTGCCTGTAGGATGTGAGGAGAGGACCAGGTGTCTGTCCCCCGGGGGAGGATAATTGGGAGCGGGTTGCAGAACGCAGTGGATGGGTGTCCTCACGGATCACTCCCTGCCTTCACTTCCTTCCGTGTCTGGTCTCTGTTGTAACACAGGACGCTTCTTTCAATTACTTTACGGTTGGAAAAAGTTGGGGGTCTACAGTCAAGGTATAAATGCTTCAGGAGTTTCTCAGGTGCATGAAAGAACATTGTGCACCTGAGATTCCTGCTCTTCTCCCTTGAGCAGTGGCTGACTTCTGCTCTGCGTCACCGTTGTCTGCCATTTGGCTGGACAGCTCGTAAGCAGGATTTGGATTCCACTGGACCCCCTCCCATTTGAGTGACTGGTCCTGTGAAACCCGACTCAGGACCGTTCACACTCCCCTGTTAGAATGTGATTCAAGATACAAGCACGTGCCCTGCAGGGGAGTATGAATTTGGTCTGCTCTGCAGGATGGGCGTCGATTACTCCAGAACCACTCACCTTGTATTGGCCGCTTTAGTTTCTGCTGAACTTAACCATGATGTGCATTGGTTTCATTTCTTCATCTCCTTGGGAGAAAACTTATTGAACCAAGGCAGAGTACGTCTGGGTGGGCCACTGGTTTCTGGCCTGAGAAATGGTCCACCCATGAGGCTGATTGTCTTCCCTTAATACTGCATGATGGACTCTCATGTGTGTTGCCTGCCTTCCTCAGGGTGTGTTGAGAATGCCCTGCTTAGAATGCTATTTGTAGGTTTGTGCCAGAAGTGTTCAACTTGCGATCACTCCAGCGAGAGGCCAGTCGAGACCGTCCTGTCCTTCAGTTCAAAGTGTTGGTGCTTCATCGGCCTTTTACATTGTGAAGGCTGACGTGGTCATGGAGATGATTCCCTTCCTTTAAAGCGCCTCATCTCCACTCCTTTACATTTTCACTGCTTGCCCAGAGCGGGATGAAAATCAGAGGTTCTGCCTCAACACCATTGGATGATTCTTAGGAGAATTATTTAAGCTGAATTTTCCCACTCAGATTCCCATCTTGCCATTGTCCAGTGTTACCGTGGAACGTGAACACAACCCAGTGGCTGCCACATGACTGGATGACAGTGAAGGAGCCAGTCTTGGGATGTCAGTCATTGGATTCCTGGGCATGTATTTTTTACTCGGGCCCCTGTGCGGGCCTTTGTGGCGCTTGTCCAGCAAGTGTCGTAAGCTATCGGCCCAGCTACAAGTGAGGCCGTGTGCTTTTTGACAGTTTGCTGCCAGACCCAGACTGGAGAGTCTTAGCTTGTTAACCTCCACGGTATCCTGCGCTGCAGTTGCCTGACTCAGGGCCCCTAGGAGTCATTTTCTACCCTTGCCTGTAGGATGTGAGGAGAGGACCAGGTGTCTGTCCCCCGGGGGAGGATAATTGGGAGCGGGTTGCAGAACGCAGTGGATGGGTGTCCTCACGGATCACTCCCTGCCTTCACTTCCTTCCGTGTCTGGTCTCTGTTGTAACACAGGACGCTTCTTTCAATTACTTTACGGTTGGAAAAAGTTGGGGGTCTACAGTCAAGGTATAAATGCTTCAGGAGTTTCTCAGGTGCATGAAAGAACATTGTGCACCTGAGATTCCTGCTCTTCTCCCTTGAGCAGTGGCTGACTTCTGCTCTGCGTCACCGTTGTCTGCCATTTGGCTGGACAGCTCGTAAGCAGGATTTGGATTCCACTGGACCCCCTCCCATTTGAGTGACTGGTCCTGTGAAACCCGACTCAGGACCGTTCACACTCCCCTGTTAGAATGTGATTCAAGATACAAGCACGTGCCCTGCAGGGGAGTATGAATTTGGTCTGCTCTGCAGGATGGGCGTCGATTACTCCAGAACCACTCACCTTGTATTGGCCGCTTTAGTTTCTGCTGAACTTAACCATGATGTGCATTGGTTTCATTTCTTCATCTCCTTGGGAGAAAACTTATTGAACCAAGGCAGAGTACGTCTGGGTGGGCCACTGGTTTCTGGCCTGAGAAATGGTCCACCCATGAGGCTGATTGTCTTCCCTTAATACTGCATGATGGACTCTCATGTGTGTTGCCTGCCTTCCTCAGGGTGTGTTGAGAATGCCCTGCTTAGAATGCTATTTGTAGGTTTGTGCCAGAAGTGTTCAACTTGCGATCACTCCAGCGAGAGGCCAGTCGAGACCGTCCTGTCCTTCAGTTCAAAGTGTTGGTGCTTCATCGGCCTTTTACATTGTGAAGGCTGACGTGGTCATGGAGATGATTCCCTTCCTTTAAAGCGCCTCATCTCCACTCCTTTACATTTTCACTGCTTGCCCAGAGCGGGATGAAAATCAGAGGTTCTGCCTCAACACCATTGGATGATTCTTAGGAGAATTATTTAAGCTGAATTTTCCCACTCAGATTCCCATCTTGCCATTGTCCAGTGTTACCGTGGAACGTGAACACAACCCAGTGGCTGCCACATGACTGGATGACAGTGAAGGAGCCAGTCTTGGGATGTCAGTCATTGGATTCCTGGGCATGTATTTTTTACTCGGGCCCCTGTGCGGGCCTTTGTGGCGCTTGTCCAGCAAGTGTCGTAAGCTATCGGCCCAGCTACAAGTGAGGCCGTGTGCTTTTTGACAGTTTGCTGCCAGACCCAGACTGGAGAGTCTTAGCTTGTTAACCTCCACGGTATCCTGCGCTGCAGTTGCCTGACTCAGGGCCCCTAGGAGTCATTTTCTACCCTTGCCTGTAGGATGTGAGGAGAGGACCAGGTGTCTGTCCCCCGGGGGAGGATAATTGGGAGCGGGTTGCAGAACGCAGTGGATGGGTGTCCTCACGGATCACTCCCTGCCTTCACTTCCTTCCGTGTCTGGTCTCTGTTGTAACACAGGACGCTTCTTTCAATTACTTTACGGTTGGAAAAAGTTGGGGGTCTACAGTCAAGGTATAAATGCTTCAGGAGTTTCTCAGGTGCATGAAAGAACATTGTGCACCTGAGATTCCTGCTCTTCTCCCTTGAGCAGTGGCTGACTTCTGCTCTGCGTCACCGTTGTCTGCCATTTGGCTGGACAGCTCGTAAGCAGGATTTGGATTCCACTGGACCCCCTCCCATTTGAGTGACTGGTCCTGTGAAACCCGACTCAGGACCGTTCACACTCCCCTGTTAGAATGTGATTCAAGATACAAGCACGTGCCCTGCAGGGGAGTATGAATTTGGTCTGCTCTGCAGGATGGGCGTCGATTACTCCAGAACCACTCACCTTGTATTGGCCGCTTTAGTTTCTGCTGAACTTAACCATGATGTGCATTGGTTTCATTTCTTCATCTCCTTGGGAGAAAACTTATTGAACCAAGGCAGAGTACGTCTGGGTGGGCCACTGGTTTCTGGCCTGAGAAATGGTCCACCCATGAGGCTGATTGTCTTCCCTTAATACTGCATGATGGACTCTCATGTGTGTTGCCTGCCTTCCTCAGGGTGTGTTGAGAATGCCCTGCTTAGAATGCTATTTGTAGGTTTGTGCCAGAAGTGTTCAACTTGCGATCACTCCAGCGAGAGGCCAGTCGAGACCGTCCTGTCCTTCAGTTCAAAGTGTTGGTGCTTCATCGGCCTTTTACATTGTGAAGGCTGACGTGGTCATGGAGATGATTCCCTTCCTTTAAAGCGCCTCATCTCCACTCCTTTACATTTTCACTGCTTGCCCAGAGCGGGATGAAAATCAGAGGTTCTGCCTCAACACCATTGGATGATTCTTAGGAGAATTATTTAAGCTGAATTTTCCCACTCAGATTCCCATCTTGCCATTGTCCAGTGTTACCGTGGAACGTGAACACAACCCAGTGGCTGCCACATGACTGGATGACAGTGAAGGAGCCAGTCTTGGGATGTCAGTCATTGGATTCCTGGGCATGTATTTTTTACTCGGGCCCCTGTGCGGGCCTTTGTGGCGCTTGTCCAGCAAGTGTCGTAAGCTATCGGCCCAGCTACAAGTGAGGCCGTGTGCTTTTTGACAGTTTGCTGCCAGACCCAGACTGGAGAGTCTTAGCTTGTTAACCTCCACGGTATCCTGCGCTGCAGTTGCCTGACTCAGGGCCCCTAGGAGTCATTTTCTACCCTTGCCTGTAGGATGTGAGGAGAGGACCAGGTGTCTGTCCCCCGGGGGAGGATAATTGGGAGCGGGTTGCAGAACGCAGTGGATGGGTGTCCTCACGGATCACTCCCTGCCTTCACTTCCTTCCGTGTCTGGTCTCTGTTGTAACACAGGACGCTTCTTTCAATTACTTTACGGTTGGAAAAAGTTGGGGGTCTACAGTCAAGGTATAAATGCTTCAGGAGTTTCTCAGGTGCATGAAAGAACATTGTGCACCTGAGATTCCTGCTCTTCTCCCTTGAGCAGTGGCTGACTTCTGCTCTGCGTCACCGTTGTCTGCCATTTGGCTGGACAGCTCGTAAGCAGGATTTGGATTCCACTGGACCCCCTCCCATTTGAGTGACTGGTCCTGTGAAACCCGACTCAGGACCGTTCACACTCCCCTGTTAGAATGTGATTCAAGATACAAGCACGTGCCCTGCAGGGGAGTATGAATTTGGTCTGCTCTGCAGGATGGGCGTCGATTACTCCAGAACCACTCACCTTGTATTGGCCGCTTTAGTTTCTGCTGAACTTAACCATGATGTGCATTGGTTTCATTTCTTCATCTCCTTGGGAGAAAACTTATTGAACCAAGGCAGAGTACGTCTGGGTGGGCCACTGGTTTCTGGCCTGAGAAATGGTCCACCCATGAGGCTGATTGTCTTCCCTTAATACTGCATGATGGACTCTCATGTGTGTTGCCTGCCTTCCTCAGGGTGTGTTGAGAATGCCCTGCTTAGAATGCTATTTGTAGGTTTGTGCCAGAAGTGTTCAACTTGCGATCACTCCAGCGAGAGGCCAGTCGAGACCGTCCTGTCCTTCAGTTCAAAGTGTTGGTGCTTCATCGGCCTTTTACATTGTGAAGGCTGACGTGGTCATGGAGATGATTCCCTTCCTTTAAAGCGCCTCATCTCCACTCCTTTACATTTTCACTGCTTGCCCAGAGCGGGATGAAAATCAGAGGTTCTGCCTCAACACCATTGGATGATTCTTAGGAGAATTATTTAAGCTGAATTTTCCCACTCAGATTCCCATCTTGCCATTGTCCAGTGTTACCGTGGAACGTGAACACAACCCAGTGGCTGCCACATGACTGGATGACAGTGAAGGAGCCAGTCTTGGGATGTCAGTCATTGGATTCCTGGGCATGTATTTTTTACTCGGGCCCCTGTGCGGGCCTTTGTGGCGCTTGTCCAGCAAGTGTCGTAAGCTATCGGCCCAGCTACAAGTGAGGCCGTGTGCTTTTTGACAGTTTGCTGCCAGACCCAGACTGGAGAGTCTTAGCTTGTTAACCTCCACGGTATCCTGCGCTGCAGTTGCCTGACTCAGGGCCCCTAGGAGTCATTTTCTACCCTTGCCTGTAGGATGTGAGGAGAGGACCAGGTGTCTGTCCCCCGGGGGAGGATAATTGGGAGCGGGTTGCAGAACGCAGTGGATGGGTGTCCTCACGGATCACTCCCTGCCTTCACTTCCTTCCGTGTCTGGTCTCTGTTGTAACACAGGACGCTTCTTTCAATTACTTTACGGTTGGAAAAAGTTGGGGGTCTACAGTCAAGGTATAAATGCTTCAGGAGTTTCTCAGGTGCATGAAAGAACATTGTGCACCTGAGATTCCTGCTCTTCTCCCTTGAGCAGTGGCTGACTTCTGCTCTGCGTCACCGTTGTCTGCCATTTGGCTGGACAGCTCGTAAGCAGGATTTGGATTCCACTGGACCCCCTCCCATTTGAGTGACTGGTCCTGTGAAACCCGACTCAGGACCGTTCACACTCCCCTGTTAGAATGTGATTCAAGATACAAGCACGTGCCCTGCAGGGGAGTATGAATTTGGTCTGCTCTGCAGGATGGGCGTCGATTACTCCAGAACCACTCACCTTGTATTGGCCGCTTTAGTTTCTGCTGAACTTAACCATGATGTGCATTGGTTTCATTTCTTCATCTCCTTGGGAGAAAACTTATTGAACCAAGGCAGAGTACGTCTGGGTGGGCCACTGGTTTCTGGCCTGAGAAATGGTCCACCCATGAGGCTGATTGTCTTCCCTTAATACTGCATGATGGACTCTCATGTGTGTTGCCTGCCTTCCTCAGGGTGTGTTGAGAATGCCCTGCTTAGAATGCTATTTGTAGGTTTGTGCCAGAAGTGTTCAACTTGCGATCACTCCAGCGAGAGGCCAGTCGAGACCGTCCTGTCCTTCAGTTCAAAGTGTTGGTGCTTCATCGGCCTTTTACATTGTGAAGGCTGACGTGGTCATGGAGATGATTCCCTTCCTTTAAAGCGCCTCATCTCCACTCCTTTACATTTTCACTGCTTGCCCAGAGCGGGATGAAAATCAGAGGTTCTGCCTCAACACCATTGGATGATTCTTAGGAGAATTATTTAAGCTGAATTTTCCCACTCAGATTCCCATCTTGCCATTGTCCAGTGTTACCGTGGAACGTGAACACAACCCAGTGGCTGCCACATGACTGGATGACAGTGAAGGAGCCAGTCTTGGGATGTCAGTCATTGGATTCCTGGGCATGTATTTTTTACTCGGGCCCCTGTGCGGGCCTTTGTGGCGCTTGTCCAGCAAGTGTCGTAAGCTATCGGCCCAGCTACAAGTGAGGCCGTGTGCTTTTTGACAGTTTGCTGCCAGACCCAGACTGGAGAGTCTTAGCTTGTTAACCTCCACGGTATCCTGCGCTGCAGTTGCCTGACTCAGGGCCCCTAGGAGTCATTTTCTACCCTTGCCTGTAGGATGTGAGGAGAGGACCAGGTGTCTGTCCCCCGGGGGAGGATAATTGGGAGCGGGTTGCAGAACGCAGTGGATGGGTGTCCTCACGGATCACTCCCTGCCTTCACTTCCTTCCGTGTCTGGTCTCTGTTGTAACACAGGACGCTTCTTTCAATTACTTTACGGTTGGAAAAAGTTGGGGGTCTACAGTCAAGGTATAAATGCTTCAGGAGTTTCTCAGGTGCATGAAAGAACATTGTGCACCTGAGATTCCTGCTCTTCTCCCTTGAGCAGTGGCTGACTTCTGCTCTGCGTCACCGTTGTCTGCCATTTGGCTGGACAGCTCGTAAGCAGGATTTGGATTCCACTGGACCCCCTCCCATTTGAGTGACTGGTCCTGTGAAACCCGACTCAGGACCGTTCACACTCCCCTGTTAGAATGTGATTCAAGATACAAGCACGTGCCCTGCAGGGGAGTATGAATTTGGTCTGCTCTGCAGGATGGGCGTCGATTACTCCAGAACCACTCACCTTGTATTGGCCGCTTTAGTTTCTGCTGAACTTAACCATGATGTGCATTGGTTTCATTTCTTCATCTCCTTGGGAGAAAACTTATTGAACCAAGGCAGAGTACGTCTGGGTGGGCCACTGGTTTCTGGCCTGAGAAATGGTCCACCCATGAGGCTGATTGTCTTCCCTTAATACTGCATGATGGACTCTCATGTGTGTTGCCTGCCTTCCTCAGGGTGTGTTGAGAATGCCCTGCTTAGAATGCTATTTGTAGGTTTGTGCCAGAAGTGTTCAACTTGCGATCACTCCAGCGAGAGGCCAGTCGAGACCGTCCTGTCCTTCAGTTCAAAGTGTTGGTGCTTCATCGGCCTTTTACATTGTGAAGGCTGACGTGGTCATGGAGATGATTCCCTTCCTTTAAAGCGCCTCATCTCCACTCCTTTACATTTTCACTGCTTGCCCAGAGCGGGATGAAAATCAGAGGTTCTGCCTCAACACCATTGGATGATTCTTAGGAGAATTATTTAAGCTGAATTTTCCCACTCAGATTCCCATCTTGCCATTGTCCAGTGTTACCGTGGAACGTGAACACAACCCAGTGGCTGCCACATGACTGGATGACAGTGAAGGAGCCAGTCTTGGGATGTCAGTCATTGGATTCCTGGGCATGTATTTTTTACTCGGGCCCCTGTGCGGGCCTTTGTGGCGCTTGTCCAGCAAGTGTCGTAAGCTATCGGCCCAGCTACAAGTGAGGCCGTGTGCTTTTTGACAGTTTGCTGCCAGACCCAGACTGGAGAGTCTTAGCTTGTTAACCTCCACGGTATCCTGCGCTGCAGTTGCCTGACTCAGGGCCCCTAGGAGTCATTTTCTACCCTTGCCTGTAGGATGTGAGGAGAGGACCAGGTGTCTGTCCCCCGGGGGAGGATAATTGGGAGCGGGTTGCAGAACGCAGTGGATGGGTGTCCTCACGGATCACTCCCTGCCTTCACTTCCTTCCGTGTCTGGTCTCTGTTGTAACACAGGACGCTTCTTTCAATTACTTTACGGTTGGAAAAAGTTGGGGGTCTACAGTCAAGGTATAAATGCTTCAGGAGTTTCTCAGGTGCATGAAAGAACATTGTGCACCTGAGATTCCTGCTCTTCTCCCTTGAGCAGTGGCTGACTTCTGCTCTGCGTCACCGTTGTCTGCCATTTGGCTGGACAGCTCGTAAGCAGGATTTGGATTCCACTGGACCCCCTCCCATTTGAGTGACTGGTCCTGTGAAACCCCACTCAGGACCGTTCACACTCCCCTGTTAGAATGTGATTCAAGATACAAGCACGTGCCCTGCAGGGGAGTATGAATTTGGTCTGCTCTGCAGGATGGGCGTCGATTACTCCAGAACCACTCACCTTGTATTGGCCGCTTTAGTTTCTGCTGAACTTAACCATGATGTGCATTGGTTTCATTTCTTCATCTCCTTGGGAGAAAACTTATTGAACCAAGGCAGAGTACGTCTGGGTGGGCCACTGGTTTCTGGCCTGAGAAATGGTCCACCCATGAGGCTGATTGTCTTCCCTTAATACTGCATGATGGACTCTCATGTGTGTTGCCTGCCTTCCTCAGGGTGTGTTGAGAATGCCCTGCTTAGAATGCTATTTGTAGGTTTGTGCCAGAAGTGTTCAACTTGCGATCACTCCAGCGAGAGGCCAGTCGAGACCGTCCTGTCCTTCAGTTCAAAGTGTTGGTGCTTCATCGGCCTTTTACATTGTGAAGGCTGACGTGGTCATGGAGATGATTCCCTTCCTTTAAAGCGCCTCATCTCCACTCCTTTACATTTTCACTGCTTGCCCAGAGCGGGATGAAAATCAGAGGTTCTGCCTCAACACCATTGGATGATTCTTAGGAGAATTATTTAAGCTGAATTTTCCCACTCAGATTCCCATCTTGCCATTGTCCAGTGTTACCGTGGAACGTGAACACAACCCAGTGGCTGCCACATGACTGGATGACAGTGAAGGAGCCAGTCTTGGGATGTCAGTCATTGGATTCCTGGGCATGTATTTTTTACTCGGGCCCCTGTGCGGGCCTTTGTGGCGCTTGTCCAGCAAGTGTCGTAAGCTATCGGCCCAGCTACAAGTGAGGCCGTGTGCTTTTTGACAGTTTGCTGCCAGACCCAGACTGGAGAGTCTTAGCTTGTTAACCTCCACGGTATCCTGCGCTGCAGTTGCCTGACTCAGGGCCCCTAGGAGTCATTTTCTACCCTTGCCTGTAGGATGTGAGGAGAGGACCAGGTGTCTGTCCCCCGGGGGAGGATAATTGGGAGCGGGTTGCAGAACGCAGTGGATGGGTGTCCTCACGGATCACTCCCTGCCTTCACTTCCTTCCGTGTCTGGTCTCTGTTGTAACACAGGACGCTTCTTTCAATTACTTTACGGTTGGAAAAAGTTGGGGGTCTACAGTCAAGGTATAAATGCTTCAGGAGTTTCTCAGGTGCATGAAAGAACATTGTGCACCTGAGATTCCTGCTCTTCTCCCTTGAGCAGTGGCTGACTTCTGCTCTGCGTCACCGTTGTCTGCCATTTGGCTGGACAGCTCGTAAGCAGGATTTGGATTCCACTGGACCCCCTCCCATTTGAGTGACTGGTCCTGTGAAACCCGACTCAGGACCGTTCACACTCCCCTGTTAGAATGTGATTCAAGATACAAGCACGTGCCCTGCAGGGGAGTATGAATTTGGTCTGCTCTGCAGGATGGGCGTCGATTACTCCAGAACCACTCACCTTGTATTGGCCGCTTTAGTTTCTGCTGAACTTAACCATGATGTGCATTGGTTTCATTTCTTCATCTCCTTGGGAGAAAACTTATTGAACCAAGGCAGAGTACGTCTGGGTGGGCCACTGGTTTCTGGCCTGAGAAATGGTCCACCCATGAGGCTGATTGTCTTCCCTTAATACTGCATGATGGACTCTCATGTGTGTTGCCTGCCTTCCTCAGGGTGTGTTGAGAATGCCCTGCTTAGAATGCTATTTGTAGGTTTGTGCCAGAAGTGTTCAACTTGCGATCACTCCAGCGAGAGGCCAGTCGAGACCGTCCTGTCCTTCAGTTCAAAGTGTTGGTGCTTCATCGGCCTTTTACATTGTGAAGGCTGACGTGGTCATGGAGATGATTCCCTTCCTTTAAAGCGCCTCATCTCCACTCCTTTACATTTTCACTGCTTGCCCAGAGCGGGATGAAAATCAGAGGTTCTGCCTCAACACCATTGGATGATTCTTAGGAGAATTATTTAAGCTGAATTTTCCCACTCAGATTCCCATCTTGCCATTGTCCAGTGTTACCGTGGAACGTGAACACAACCCAGTGGCTGCCACATGACTGGATGACAGTGAAGGAGCCAGTCTTGGGATGTCAGTCATTGGATTCCTGGGCATGTATTTTTTACTCGGGCCCCTGTGCGGGCCTTTGTGGCGCTTGTCCAGCAAGTGTCGTAAGCTATCGGCCCAGCTACAAGTGAGGCCGTGTGCTTTTTGACAGTTTGCTGCCAGACCCAGACTGGAGAGTCTTAGCTTGTTAACCTCCACGGTATCCTGCGCTGCAGTTGCCTGACTCAGGGCCCCTAGGAGTCATTTTCTACCCTTGCCTGTAGGATGTGAGGAGAGGACCAGGTGTCTGTCCCCCGGGGGAGGATAATTGGGAGCGGGTTGCAGAACGCAGTGGATGGGTGTCCTCACGGATCACTCCCTGCCTTCACTTCCTTCCGTGTCTGGTCTCTGTTGTAACACAGGACGCTTCTTTCAATTACTTTACGGTTGGAAAAAGTTGGGGGTCTACAGTCAAGGTATAAATGCTTCAGGAGTTTCTCAGGTGCATGAAAGAACATTGTGCACCTGAGATTCCTGCTCTTCTCCCTTGAGCAGTGGCTGACTTCTGCTCTGCGTCACCGTTGTCTGCCATTTGGCTGGACAGCTCGTAAGCAGGATTTGGATTCCACTGGACCCCCTCCCATTTGAGTGACTGGTCCTGTGAAACCCCACTCAGGACCGTTCACACTCCCCTGTTAGAATGTGATTCAAGATACAAGCACGTGCCCTGCAGGGGAGTATGAATTTGGTCTGCTCTGCAGGATGGGCGTCGATTACTCCAGAACCACTCACCTTGTATTGGCCGCTTTAGTTTCTGCTGAACTTAACCATGATGTGCATTGGTTTCATTTCTTCATCTCCTTGGGAGAAAACTTATTGAACCAAGGCAGAGTACGTCTGGGTGGGCCACTGGTTTCTGGCCTGAGAAATGGTCCACCCATGAGGCTGATTGTCTTCCCTTAATACTGCATGATGGACTCTCATGTGTGTTGCCTGCCTTCCTCAGGGTGTGTTGAGAATGCCCTGCTTAGAATGCTATTTGTAGGTTTGTGCCAGAAGTGTTCAACTTGCGATCACTCCAGCGAGAGGCCAGTCGAGACCGTCCTGTCCTTCAGTTCAAAGTGTTGGTGCTTCATCGGCCTTTTACATTGTGAAGGCTGACGTGGTCATGGAGATGATTCCCTTCCTTTAAAGCGCCTCATCTCCACTCCTTTACATTTTCACTGCTTGCCCAGAGCGGGATGAAAATCAGAGGTTCTGCCTCAACACCATTGGATGATTCTTAGGAGAATTATTTAAGCTGAATTTTCCCACTCAGATTCCCATCTTGCCATTGTCCAGTGTTACCGTGGAACGTGAACACAACCCAGTGGCTGCCACATGACTGGATGACAGTGAAGGAGCCAGTCTTGGGATGTCAGTCATTGGATTCCTGGGCATGTATTTTTTACTCGGGCCCCTGTGCGGGCCTTTGTGGCGCTTGTCCAGCAAGTGTCGTAAGCTATCGGCCCAGCTACAAGTGAGGCCGTGTGCTTTTTGACAGTTTGCTGCCAGACCCAGACTGGAGAGTCTTAGCTTGTTAACCTCCACGGTATCCTGCGCTGCAGTTGCCTGACTCAGGGCCCCTAGGAGTCATTTTCTACCCTTGCCTGTAGGATGTGAGGAGAGGACCAGGTGTCTGTCCCCCGGGGGAGGATAATTGGGAGCGGGTTGCAGAACGCAGTGGATGGGTGTCCTCACGGATCACTCCCTGCCTTCACTTCCTTCCGTGTCTGGTCTCTGTTGTAACACAGGACGCTTCTTTCAATTACTTTACGGTTGGAAAAAGTTGGGGGTCTACAGTCAAGGTATAAATGCTTCAGGAGTTTCTCAGGTGCATGAAAGAACATTGTGCACCTGAGATTCCTGCTCTTCTCCCTTGAGCAGTGGCTGACTTCTGCTCTGCGTCACCGTTGTCTGCCATTTGGCTGGACAGCTCGTAAGCAGGATTTGGATTCCACTGGACCCCCTCCCATTTGAGTGACTGGTCCTGTGAAACCCGACTCAGGACCGTTCACACTCCCCTGTTAGAATGTGATTCAAGATACAAGCACGTGCCCTGCAGGGGAGTATGAATTTGGTCTGCTCTGCAGGATGGGCGTCGATTACTCCAGAACCACTCACCTTGTATTGGCCGCTTTAGTTTCTGCTGAACTTAACCATGATGTGCATTGGTTTCATTTCTTCATCTCCTTGGGAGAAAACTTATTGAACCAAGGCAGAGTACGTCTGGGTGGGCCACTGGTTTCTGGCCTGAGAAATGGTCCACCCATGAGGCTGATTGTCTTCCCTTAATACTGCATGATGGACTCTCATGTGTGTTGCCTGCCTTCCTCAGGGTGTGTTGAGAATGCCCTGCTTAGAATGCTATTTGTAGGTTTGTGCCAGAAGTGTTCAACTTGCGATCACTCCAGCGAGAGGCCAGTCGAGACCGTCCTGTCCTTCAGTTCAAAGTGTTGGTGCTTCATCGGCCTTTTACATTGTGAAGGCTGACGTGGTCATGGAGATGATTCCCTTCCTTTAAAGCGCCTCATCTCCACTCCTTTACATTTTCACTGCTTGCCCAGAGCGGGATGAAAATCAGAGGTTCTGCCTCAACACCATTGGATGATTCTTAGGAGAATTATTTAAGCTGAATTTTCCCACTCAGATTCCCATCTTGCCATTGTCCAGTGTTACCGTGGAACGTGAACACAACCCAGTGGCTGCCACATGACTGGATGACAGTGAAGGAGCCAGTCTTGGGATGTCAGTCATTGGATTCCTGGGCATGTATTTTTTACTCGGGCCCCTGTGCGGGCCTTTGTGGCGCTTGTCCAGCAAGTGTCGTAAGCTATCGGCCCAGCTACAAGTGAGGCCGTGTGCTTTTTGACAGTTTGCTGCCAGACCCAGACTGGAGAGTCTTAGCTTGTTAACCTCCACGGTATCCTGCGCTGCAGTTGCCTGACTCAGGGCCCCTAGGAGTCATTTTCTACCCTTGCCTGTAGGATGTGAGGAGAGGACCAGGTGTCTGTCCCCCGGGGGAGGATAATTGGGAGCGGGTTGCAGAACGCAGTGGATGGGTGTCCTCACGGATCACTCCCTGCCTTCACTTCCTTCCGTGTCTGGTCTCTGTTGTAACACAGGACGCTTCTTTCAATTACTTTACGGTTGGAAAAAGTTGGGGGTCTACAGTCAAGGTATAAATGCTTCAGGAGTTTCTCAGGTGCATGAAAGAACATTGTGCACCTGAGATTCCTGCTCTTCTCCCTTGAGCAGTGGCTGACTTCTGCTCTGCGTCACCGTTGTCTGCCATTTGGCTGGACAGCTCGTAAGCAGGATTTGGATTCCACTGGACCCCCTCCCATTTGAGTGACTGGTCCTGTGAAACCCGACTCAGGACCGTTCACACTCCCCTGTTAGAATGTGATTCAAGATACAAGCACGTGCCCTGCAGGGGAGTATGAATTTGGTCTGCTCTGCAGGATGGGCGTCGATTACTCCAGAACCACTCACCTTGTATTGGCCGCTTTAGTTTCTGCTGAACTTAACCATGATGTGCATTGGTTTCATTTCTTCATCTCCTTGGGAGAAAACTTATTGAACCAAGGCAGAGTACGTCTGGGTGGGCCACTGGTTTCTGGCCTGAGAAATGGTCCACCCATGAGGCTGATTGTCTTCCCTTAATACTGCATGATGGACTCTCATGTGTGTTGCCTGCCTTCCTCAGGGTGTGTTGAGAATGCCCTGCTTAGAATGCTATTTGTAGGTTTGTGCCAGAAGTGTTCAACTTGCGATCACTCCAGCGAGAGGCCAGTCGAGACCGTCCTGTCCTTCAGTTCAAAGTGTTGGTGCTTCATCGGCCTTTTACATTGTGAAGGCTGACGTGGTCATGGAGATGATTCCCTTCCTTTAAAGCGCCTCATCTCCACTCCTTTACATTTTCACTGCTTGCCCAGAGCGGGATGAAAATCAGAGGTTCTGCCTCAACACCATTGGATGATTCTTAGGAGAATTATTTAAGCTGAATTTTCCCACTCAGATTCCCATCTTGCCATTGTCCAGTGTTACCGTGGAACGTGAACACAACCCAGTGGCTGCCACATGACTGGATGACAGTGAAGGAGCCAGTCTTGGGATGTCAGTCATTGGATTCCTGGGCATGTATTTTTTACTCGGGCCCCTGTGCGGGCCTTTGTGGCGCTTGTCCAGCAAGTGTCGTAAGCTATCGGCCCAGCTACAAGTGAGGCCGTGTGCTTTTTGACAGTTTGCTGCCAGACCCAGACTGGAGAGTCTTAGCTTGTTAACCTCCACGGTATCCTGCGCTGCAGTTGCCTGACTCAGGGCCCCTAGGAGTCATTTTCTACCCTTGCCTGTAGGATGTGAGGAGAGGACCAGGTGTCTGTCCCCCGGGGGAGGATAATTGGGAGCGGGTTGCAGAACGCAGTGGATGGGTGTCCTCACGGATCACTCCCTGCCTTCACTTCCTTCCGTGTCTGGTCTCTGTTGTAACACAGGACGCTTCTTTCAATTACTTTACGGTTGGAAAAAGTTGGGGGTCTACAGTCAAGGTATAAATGCTTCAGGAGTTTCTCAGGTGCATGAAAGAACATTGTGCACCTGAGATTCCTGCTCTTCTCCCTTGAGCAGTGGCTGACTTCTGCTCTGCGTCACCGTTGTCTGCCATTTGGCTGGACAGCTCGTAAGCAGGATTTGGATTCCACTGGACCCCCTCCCATTTGAGTGACTGGTCCTGTGAAACCCGACTCAGGACCGTTCACACTCCCCTGTTAGAATGTGATTCAAGATACAAGCACGTGCCCTGCAGGGGAGTATGAATTTGGTCTGCTCTGCAGGATGGGCGTCGATTACTCCAGAACCACTCACCTTGTATTGGCCGCTTTAGTTTCTGCTGAACTTAACCATGATGTGCATTGGTTTCATTTCTTCATCTCCTTGGGAGAAAACTTATTGAACCAAGGCAGAGTACGTCTGGGTGGGCCACTGGTTTCTGGCCTGAGAAATGGTCCACCCATGAGGCTGATTGTCTTCCCTTAATACTGCATGATGGACTCTCATGTGTGTTGCCTGCCTTCCTCAGGGTGTGTTGAGAATGCCCTGCTTAGAATGCTATTTGTAGGTTTGTGCCAGAAGTGTTCAACTTGCGATCACTCCAGCGAGAGGCCAGTCGAGACCGTCCTGTCCTTCAGTTCAAAGTGTTGGTGCTTCATCGGCCTTTTACATTGTGAAGGCTGACGTGGTCATGGAGATGATTCCCTTCCTTTAAAGCGCCTCATCTCCACTCCTTTACATTTTCACTGCTTGCCCAGAGCGGGATGAAAATCAGAGGTTCTGCCTCAACACCATTGGATGATTCTTAGGAGAATTATTTAAGCTGAATTTTCCCACTCAGATTCCCATCTTGCCATTGTCCAGTGTTACCGTGGAACGTGAACACAACCCAGTGGCTGCCACATGACTGGATGACAGTGAAGGAGCCAGTCTTGGGATGTCAGTCATTGGATTCCTGGGCATGTATTTTTTACTCGGGCCCCTGTGCGGGCCTTTGTGGCGCTTGTCCAGCAAGTGTCGTAAGCTATCGGCCCAGCTACAAGTGAGGCCGTGTGCTTTTTGACAGTTTGCTGCCAGACCCAGACTGGAGAGTCTTAGCTTGTTAACCTCCACGGTATCCTGCGCTGCAGTTGCCTGACTCAGGGCCCCTAGGAGTCATTTTCTACCCTTGCCTGTAGGATGTGAGGAGAGGACCAGGTGTCTGTCCCCCGGGGGAGGATAATTGGGAGCGGGTTGCAGAACGCAGTGGATGGGTGTCCTCACGGATCACTCCCTGCCTTCACTTCCTTCCGTGTCTGGTCTCTGTTGTAACACAGGACGCTTCTTTCAATTACTTTACGGTTGGAAAAAGTTGGGGGTCTACAGTCAAGGTATAAATGCTTCAGGAGTTTCTCAGGTGCATGAAAGAACATTGTGCACCTGAGATTCCTGCTCTTCTCCCTTGAGCAGTGGCTGACTTCTGCTCTGCGTCACCGTTGTCTGCCATTTGGCTGGACAGCTCGTAAGCAGGATTTGGATTCCACTGGACCCCCTCCCATTTGAGTGACTGGTCCTGTGAAACCCCACTCAGGACCGTTCACACTCCCCTGTTAGAATGTGATTCAAGATACAAGCACGTGCCCTGCAGGGGAGTATGAATTTGGTCTGCTCTGCAGGATGGGCGTCGATTACTCCAGAACCACTCACCTTGTATTGGCCGCTTTAGTTTCTGCTGAACTTAACCATGATGTGCATTGGTTTCATTTCTTCATCTCCTTGGGAGAAAACTTATTGAACCAAGGCAGAGTACGTCTGGGTGGGCCACTGGTTTCTGGCCTGAGAAATGGTCCACCCATGAGGCTGATTGTCTTCCCTTAATACTGCATGATGGACTCTCATGTGTGTTGCCTGCCTTCCTCAGGGTGTGTTGAGAATGCCCTGCTTAGAATGCTATTTGTAGGTTTGTGCCAGAAGTGTTCAACTTGCGATCACTCCAGCGAGAGGCCAGTCGAGACCGTCCTGTCCTTCAGTTCAAAGTGTTGGTGCTTCATCGGCCTTTTACATTGTGAAGGCTGACGTGGTCATGGAGATGATTCCCTTCCTTTAAAGCGCCTCATCTCCACTCCTTTACATTTTCACTGCTTGCCCAGAGCGGGATGAAAATCAGAGGTTCTGCCTCAACACCATTGGATGATTCTTAGGAGAATTATTTAAGCTGAATTTTCCCACTCAGATTCCCATCTTGCCATTGTCCAGTGTTACCGTGGAACGTGAACACAACCCAGTGGCTGCCACATGACTGGATGACAGTGAAGGAGCCAGTCTTGGGATGTCAGTCATTGGATTCCTGGGCATGTATTTTTTACTCGGGCCCCTGTGCGGGCCTTTGTGGCGCTTGTCCAGCAAGTGTCGTAAGCTATCGGCCCAGCTACAAGTGAGGCCGTGTGCTTTTTGACAGTTTGCTGCCAGACCCAGACTGGAGAGTCTTAGCTTGTTAACCTCCACGGTATCCTGCGCTGCAGTTGCCTGACTCAGGGCCCCTAGGAGTCATTTTCTACCCTTGCCTGTAGGATGTGAGGAGAGGACCAGGTGTCTGTCCCCCGGGGGAGGATAATTGGGAGCGGGTTGCAGAACGCAGTGGATGGGTGTCCTCACGGATCACTCCCTGCCTTCACTTCCTTCCGTGTCTGGTCTCTGTTGTAACACAGGACGCTTCTTTCAATTACTTTACGGTTGGAAAAAGTTGGGGGTCTACAGTCAAGGTATAAATGCTTCAGGAGTTTCTCAGGTGCATGAAAGAACATTGTGCACCTGAGATTCCTGCTCTTCTCCCTTGAGCAGTGGCTGACTTCTGCTCTGCGTCACCGTTGTCTGCCATTTGGCTGGACAGCTCGTAAGCAGGATTTGGATTCCACTGGACCCCCTCCCATTTGAGTGACTGGTCCTGTGAAACCCCACTCAGGACCGTTCACACTCCCCTGTTAGAATGTGATTCAAGATACAAGCACGTGCCCTGCAGGGGAGTATGAATTTGGTCTGCTCTGCAGGATGGGCGTCGATTACTCCAGAACCACTCACCTTGTATTGGCCGCTTTAGTTTCTGCTGAACTTAACCATGATGTGCATTGGTTTCATTTCTTCATCTCCTTGGGAGAAAACTTATTGAACCAAGGCAGAGTACGTCTGGGTGGGCCACTGGTTTCTGGCCTGAGAAATGGTCCACCCATGAGGCTGATTGTCTTCCCTTAATACTGCATGATGGACTCTCATGTGTGTTGCCTGCCTTCCTCAGGGTGTGTTGAGAATGCCCTGCTTAGAATGCTATTTGTAGGTTTGTGCCAGAAGTGTTCAACTTGCGATCACTCCAGCGAGAGGCCAGTCGAGACCGTCCTGTCCTTCAGTTCAAAGTGTTGGTGCTTCATCGGCCTTTTACATTGTGAAGGCTGACGTGGTCATGGAGATGATTCCCTTCCTTTAAAGCGCCTCATCTCCACTCCTTTACATTTTCACTGCTTGCCCAGAGCGGGATGAAAATCAGAGGTTCTGCCTCAACACCATTGGATGATTCTTAGGAGAATTATTTAAGCTGAATTTTCCCACTCAGATTCCCATCTTGCCATTGTCCAGTGTTACCGTGGAACGTGAACACAACCCAGTGGCTGCCACATGACTGGATGACAGTGAAGGAGCCAGTCTTGGGATGTCAGTCATTGGATTCCTGGGCATGTATTTTTTACTCGGGCCCCTGTGCGGGCCTTTGTGGCGCTTGTCCAGCAAGTGTCGTAAGCTATCGGCCCAGCTACAAGTGAGGCCGTGTGCTTTTTGACAGTTTGCTGCCAGACCCAGACTGGAGAGTCTTAGCTTGTTAACCTCCACGGTATCCTGCGCTGCAGTTGCCTGACTCAGGGCCCCTAGGAGTCATTTTCTACCCTTGCCTGTAGGATGTGAGGAGAGGACCAGGTGTCTGTCCCCCGGGGGAGGATAATTGGGAGCGGGTTGCAGAACGCAGTGGATGGGTGTCCTCACGGATCACTCCCTGCCTTCACTTCCTTCCGTGTCTGGTCTCTGTTGTAACACAGGACGCTTCTTTCAATTACTTTACGGTTGGAAAAAGTTGGGGGTCTACAGTCAAGGTATAAATGCTTCAGGAGTTTCTCAGGTGCATGAAAGAACATTGTGCACCTGAGATTCCTGCTCTTCTCCCTTGAGCAGTGGCTGACTTCTGCTCTGCGTCACCGTTGTCTGCCATTTGGCTGGACAGCTCGTAAGCAGGATTTGGATTCCACTGGACCCCCTCCCATTTGAGTGACTGGTCCTGTGAAACCCCACTCAGGACCGTTCACACTCCCCTGTTAGAATGTGATTCAAGATACAAGCACGTGCCCTGCAGGGGAGTATGAATTTGGTCTGCTCTGCAGGATGGGCGTCGATTACTCCAGAACCACTCACCTTGTATTGGCCGCTTTAGTTTCTGCTGAACTTAACCATGATGTGCATTGGTTTCATTTCTTCATCTCCTTGGGAGAAAACTTATTGAACCAAGGCAGAGTACGTCTGGGTGGGCCACTGGTTTCTGGCCTGAGAAATGGTCCACCCATGAGGCTGATTGTCTTCCCTTAATACTGCATGATGGACTCTCATGTGTGTTGCCTGCCTTCCTCAGGGTGTGTTGAGAATGCCCTGCTTAGAATGCTATTTGTAGGTTTGTGCCAGAAGTGTTCAACTTGCGATCACTCCAGCGAGAGGCCAGTCGAGACCGTCCTGTCCTTCAGTTCAAAGTGTTGGTGCTTCATCGGCCTTTTACATTGTGAAGGCTGACGTGGTCATGGAGATGATTCCCTTCCTTTAAAGCGCCTCATCTCCACTCCTTTACATTTTCACTGCTTGCCCAGAGCGGGATGAAAATCAGAGGTTCTGCCTCAACACCATTGGATGATTCTTAGGAGAATTATTTAAGCTGAATTTTCCCACTCAGATTCCCATCTTGCCATTGTCCAGTGTTACCGTGGAACGTGAACACAACCCAGTGGCTGCCACATGACTGGATGACAGTGAAGGAGCCAGTCTTGGGATGTCAGTCATTGGATTCCTGGGCATGTATTTTTTACTCGGGCCCCTGTGCGGGCCTTTGTGGCGCTTGTCCAGCAAGTGTCGTAAGCTATCGGCCCAGCTACAAGTGAGGCCGTGTGCTTTTTGACAGTTTGCTGCCAGACCCAGACTGGAGAGTCTTAGCTTGTTAACCTCCACGGTATCCTGCGCTGCAGTTGCCTGACTCAGGGCCCCTAGGAGTCATTTTCTACCCTTGCCTGTAGGATGTGAGGAGAGGACCAGGTGTCTGTCCCCCGGGGGAGGATAATTGGGAGCGGGTTGCAGAACGCAGTGGATGGGTGTCCTCACGGATCACTCCCTGCCTTCACTTCCTTCCGTGTCTGGTCTCTGTTGTAACACAGGACGCTTCTTTCAATTACTTTACGGTTGGAAAAAGTTGGGGGTCTACAGTCAAGGTATAAATGCTTCAGGAGTTTCTCAGGTGCATGAAAGAACATTGTGCACCTGAGATTCCTGCTCTTCTCCCTTGAGCAGTGGCTGACTTCTGCTCTGCGTCACCGTTGTCTGCCATTTGGCTGGACAGCTCGTAAGCAGGATTTGGATTCCACTGGACCCCCTCCCATTTGAGTGACTGGTCCTGTGAAACCCGACTCAGGACCGTTCACACTCCCCTGTTAGAATGTGATTCAAGATACAAGCACGTGCCCTGCAGGGGAGTATGAATTTGGTCTGCTCTGCAGGATGGGCGTCGATTACTCCAGAACCACTCACCTTGTATTGGCCGCTTTAGTTTCTGCTGAACTTAACCATGATGTGCATTGGTTTCATTTCTTCATCTCCTTGGGAGAAAACTTATTGAACCAAGGCAGAGTACGTCTGGGTGGGCCACTGGTTTCTGGCCTGAGAAATGGTCCACCCATGAGGCTGATTGTCTTCCCTTAATACTGCATGATGGACTCTCATGTGTGTTGCCTGCCTTCCTCAGGGTGTGTTGAGAATGCCCTGCTTAGAATGCTATTTGTAGGTTTGTGCCAGAAGTGTTCAACTTGCGATCACTCCAGCGAGAGGCCAGTCGAGACCGTCCTGTCCTTCAGTTCAAAGTGTTGGTGCTTCATCGGCCTTTTACATTGTGAAGGCTGACGTGGTCATGGAGATGATTCCCTTCCTTTAAAGCGCCTCATCTCCACTCCTTTACATTTTCACTGCTTGCCCAGAGCGGGATGAAAATCAGAGGTTCTGCCTCAACACCATTGGATGATTCTTAGGAGAATTATTTAAGCTGAATTTTCCCACTCAGATTCCCATCTTGCCATTGTCCAGTGTTACCGTGGAACGTGAACACAACCCAGTGGCTGCCACATGACTGGATGACAGTGAAGGAGCCAGTCTTGGGATGTCAGTCATTGGATTCCTGGGCATGTATTTTTTACTCGGGCCCCTGTGCGGGCCTTTGTGGCGCTTGTCCAGCAAGTGTCGTAAGCTATCGGCCCAGCTACAAGTGAGGCCGTGTGCTTTTTGACAGTTTGCTGCCAGACCCAGACTGGAGAGTCTTAGCTTGTTAACCTCCACGGTATCCTGCGCTGCAGTTGCCTGACTCAGGGCCCCTAGGAGTCATTTTCTAACCTTGCCTGTAGGATGTGAGGAGAGGAC